>NC_051120.1:2242287-2518219 GCF_014839805.1 Manduca sexta | reverse complement strand
ACGCCAAGACTCTCGCCGTGGCTCGCACCAATGTTTCATACTTGGAGAAGCGGGTCGGGTCGGGCAGCCAGCGTTCCTTTTCCGGCTCTCTGTGATGTGCAGGACCTCTGCTTCGTCGTCCTGACTTCCGTCTCTCGTGGGCCATGATTGTTCGGGCTCGAGGAGGAAATCAGGTCCCCGGAACCACCGGCTGTCTTCACTCACGGCGTCGCTCCGAAGTCGAGTGGCTTCATCGGCGACGTTGTGCGTCGTGGGTAGCCATCGCCACTCACTTTTGTCGGTGAGCTCGGCGATCTCCCGCAGACGATGCGCGACGAAGGGTGTGTACCGTCGCTCGTCGTTCCGGATCCAGTGGATGACTGTTGTGGAGTCAGTCCAATATATAGTTCTCTCCGCCACGATGCGATGCTCCTTCTTCACTGCGTCAGCGAGGCGCGCCCCGATTACCGCCGCTTGCAGCTCGAGGCGGGGTATCGTTTGCGTCCGTCGCGGTGCCACCTTCGCCTTGGCGGCCACCAAAGAGAGTAACGTTCTCTTGGCCGACCATCCGCCAATACGCCACCGCTGCGTAGGCCTGCTCGCTGGCGTCGCACATAACGTGGAGCTCGATGCGTCGCTCGTGGCTCGTCGGTCCATAATGTCGGGGAATGCGCAACTGGCCGATCGCCGACAGTTGCGACAACCACGTCGCGAACAGCTTGCCGTCTTCCTCTGGCACCCGTTCGTCCCGACATCTTTAAGCGCCATAAGTTCTGAAGGATGATCTTGGCGCGAATGGTGTACACGCTGAGAAGTCCCAGTGGATCGTAGATCGACATGACTGTACTGAGGGCTTCTCTCTTGGTGGGCGTGCGCACTTGCGTTTTACTTCTTTCGGGACTCGGCTCATTGCTGTGTTGAATCCCAGCTCGTCTCGCTCCGGGTCCCACCGCAGTCCCAATATCTTGCTGTGTTGATGTTCTCCCCAGTTGCGTGGGCTGATTCGAGCGCAACTCTGGGGCACGTCGCGAAGCACACTCTCGTCGTTCGAGTTCCAACCGCGCAGAGTGAATCCCGCCGCCGCGTGCACCGTCTTCATTTCCTCTATGGCTTCGTGCGCTTCTCCGGGTGTATCGTAGCTGGCCACCAAGTCGTCCATATAGTGATATTTGGTGATGGCCTCCGCTGCTCTGGGATACAGCTGCGCATGCACGTTGGCGTTGTGATTCCTTACGAAGTGCGCCATGAATGGTGAACTCGCTGCACCGAAGATCATGCTGGTCATCTTAAATCGCTGCGGCGGGTTGGTTCGGTCGTTACCGCGCCACAGAAATTGCTGCGCTGACTGATCTTCGGCACGGATCTTGATTCGCAGGAACATTTCTTGTATGTCCGCTGTGACTGCTACAGCGCTCTCCCGGAACCGAAACATTATTCCGGGCAGAGACATCAACATGTCAGGGCCTTCCAGTAAGTGGTCGTTCAGACTCACCCCGTGACTTGTCGCCGCTGCGTCGAACACCAACCTCTGCTTGCCAGGCTTGTTCGGGTTCTGCACCGCGAAGTGAGGGAGGTACCAACAGACGGGGCTCGATGATTCTGACCCGTCGCACCTCACTGCGTATCCTTTTTCTATAAGGTTATTCACCTGTGCAGTATATTCGCGGGCAAATTCAGGCGAGGCGTCCATCTTGTGCTCGATTTGTCGCAGGCGTCGAAGTGCCGCGTTGTAGCTCGGCGGCATGGCGGTGTTGTCTTGTCGCCACGGCAAGCCGACTTCGTACCCGCAGTCTATCTTCCTTATAGACGTCTTCAATGTGGCGATGGCTCGTCGATCTGCGTCACTCACTCTCGGTTCTGGTGTGACGCCGAGCGCTTCTATTTTGAAGTGATCTTCCACGAGGTTATGCAGTCCGTCGTGCTCCCGCTCGTATATATGAAGCACGTTTTCTTTCTTTGTTATGACGCTACGTGGTAACGTACCGTGCACCACCCAGCCGAGTAGCGTCCTTGATGCAGCCGGTTCGTTGCGGCCGCCAACTCGCAGTTCTCGCGACACAATGTGCTCCCAATGATCCGCGCCCAATAAGATGCCTGGGCGCGCTCGTTCATAGCACAATTCTTCCGGCAGGTCCCTTAAATGCTTCAACTTCATAAGCACTGCCGGAATGGTCTGTTGGTGCAGTTTCAGGTGCTTTATTGTTCTTGCTCGTATTGAGTGTGGCTCGTCTTCTGTCACACCTCTAATTCGCACCGTCACCAACTTGCTGGCTTTTTCCTTTTGAGCCATGTTAACGCCGCTTAGGTGCAGTGCTTGTGTAGGGCCGTCTGCACCTATCTTCTCGGCGAGATCTTCATCCATCAATGTCACCGTGGCACCTTCGTCGAGGAGAGCGTGCGTTCTCACCTCCCCCCGTGGACCGGCGACTACGACCGGGCACATCTTCAGAAGCACGGTGCGTGCGCCGACGTTCGTTTTCGGCGTCACTGACAATACTTGTTCCTTGTCACGTACCTCTGTGTTTTCCGGTTTCTTTTCCGCTTGATGCAGCGATGAGTGATGCGGACGACGACACTGTTCCACACCGCACAGCTTGGCTTTGCATGTTATGCGCCGATGAGTACTGTTCGCACACTTAAAACACAGCTTCTTTTCTTTGATCAGGTTCCATCGCTGTTCGACGCTAAGTGCTTTGTACTTAGGGCACTGCGTTAACACATGCGCCTCGCTGCATGCCGGACACTCTTGTTTTTCTTCTTGTTCAAGTGTGTATACGTTGCTCGCCTTTCTCTTGATCGCGATGGCCGGTCTGAGTTCTCTTTTCGCCGCGCTGCTCGTTCCCGCAGACGGAGCGTACGTATATTTCAACGCTCTGTCCGCTTCTCGCATAAGGAAGCGAGACAATACGACGATCTCTGGGTCAGCCGTTCCTTCATTTTCATAGGCGTAATCACACCATCGTGATCGTATGTGCGGGCTCAACTTTTCTAACACTTCACGAGTCAAAAGTGGATTATAGAGGTACTCACGGCGATCCATACTCCGCAACACACATATAACATTTTGAATCTTGATCGCGAAGTTGTTGAGTTCCGTCGCCGTTGAGCCGGGCTTGGACGTCTTTCTTAACTCGTCCAAGGCACGATCAATAATCACTTCTGGCCGTCCGAAGCACTGTTCCAATGTCTTCATAATAGTGCTCGGGTCTGTGGCCGTATGCAAAAGTGCGGCCACGACATCACGCGCCTCTCCTTTCAGCGCGCTTCTTAGTCGCTGAATGTTCTCAGCGGCAGACACGTTGTACAATTTCGTAGTGTCTTGCATGGCGGCTTTAAAGGAAGCCACTCGTTCACTGCGCCGGAAAATGTTGGTAAATCTACTTGTCTCACCCGAGGTCTCGCCATTCTTTCGAGTGCGACTGCCAATTTCTCCATGTCGCTCGGGGCTCTCGGAGGCGTCGGTGATCTCGCTCGTGGTAGGTCGAAGCGCAGCGTTCTCGGCTCCTCCCTTGACTCACCGGTCTCTCCTCGAGAGCTAAGTGGATTCTTCCTTAGCCATTCATTGACATCTACTTCGGGTTGTTCGCCTTGCACGCTTTCTGCGTCGTCTTGAATGGCGGACACGTCCAAAGCGAGTTTCTTCTTTACAAGCTCGGCCTCCAATTCGAGCTCTTTTCTCTTGATAGCTGCCATCTTTTCTGCAGCCTCCAGTTCGGCCAAACGCAACCTTGTTGTTACGCTGGCGGTAGATCGAACGGACTGTGCGGGCGATCTTACACGTGGCTGATCCTTTGCCGTCACCTTTGTCACCGTTTCCGACATAATGCGCGCCGTAGACGTCGAAGGCGTACACATTATTCCCACTGACGTGGCTTGCTCGGTCTGAGGTGAGGCAGGCGGCTCTTGTGATATGCGCCTTAGTCTCTCTAGACTTATTTGTCTTTCCTCCCGACGGCGGTCAGACTCTTGCCGTTCACGGGATCGCCTCTGTTCCTCTACGTCGGCTGCGTCGCCTGGCTTCTCGTCACCACCATCGCGTTCGGTAGACAGCGGTGTTGGACGTAACCGTATCGCAGAGCGTGCGATAAAGACAAACTAGGCTCACACTACACTTCACAGAGCTCACTCACTCCAGTCACGTTATGCACAATCACTGCACTTTCGCTCAGTGCCCCGGGCACGAGATTCGCGCTGCGCACAATATCGCTGTGCACAAAGATTCGCGACGGTAACACGCGTACGCTAGGCACGTTCGGTTTGCCTTCCTACTATTCGCGAACGCGAGTCAACCACAAACAAATCCGGCACTCGAAGGACCAGGAAATGTTGGGGACTGTATTAAAACTTCCACGGATTTGTTCACTGGTTTATTTCGAATCTGCTTATCTCGTACCAATTTTCTTATTCTGCCTCGAACTACAAACTACGCATACAATCGCCCGACTTACATACTAGTTTAGGAGGCACTATAACGCACGGGTGTGCCTCCTACGCACTTTTCGGCCATTGGCCCGCCGTTTTTCCCTCGTTGGCGCGTCCGTCGCTCTGATTGGCCGTAGGGTTCTGGTGGGCGGGGCGTCGTTCCACGATGCGCCGGCGCCGGGTCCCTCGTCGAGCGCGTGCAGTGCGCGCCTCAGTCGCGCGGCGACCGCCGTCCCGCGACGTTGCTCCTCTGGATGCGGCGTTGACGGGTCGCTCGCTGAGCGTGCGGCGCGCGGGCTTCAGTCCGCTGCGTCCGCCGTCCCGTAACGTCGCTCCTTAGGCAGCGTCGTCGACGGGCCTCAGTGTCACGGCGGCCGCGAAGTCGTCGTGTCGCTAACATAAATATTTGATAAAGTAAAAACAAAATGAGTCCGGCACCCTCATTGTGGTAACTGGCAAGGGATAATCATCTGGACCACTCCGATTACCATTAGGTTACTTTGTCGTGACTGAAAAAAAAAATTAAAAACGTCATCCGGGAATCGAATCCTTGTGAATATTATTGTAATTCATACACGATGTTCTTTACCAGAAAGCCAAAGTGCTGACAGTAAACATTAACTCTAAAAGCATTCAACGGCTAAAGTAAATCATTTCATATTTTGCAAGTTTACTTTTAACAAATCACAATTCACACGCAATATCGTAAGTAAATATTTACATACGTAAAGTTTCAAGACTCATATCTTGGTCTTGAATTACGCAGTACTTTAGCGGTGACAGCTTAGTTGGGAGTGGAACGGACTGCCGAGACGAATGTCCGCAGGTTCAAACCCCAAAGACACCTCTGACTTTTTTTAAATAATGTGTGTGTTCTTTGTGAATTATCGCTTGCTTTAACCGTGAATGAAAACATCGTGAGAAAGTCTCCATGTAAACCTGAAAAGTTCTCTATATATAGAAGGTATGTGAAGTCTGGCAATCCGCACTAGGTTAGCGTGGTGGACTAAGGCCTAAACCCTCTCAGTAGTAGAGGAGGCCATGCCCAGCAGTGGGACTATATATATACAGGGCTGATATACGCAGTACTTACTCCACAGAGTTGTACATTAGGATGAATGATAGCCTAGATACGGGAATCAAACACGCAACCTCTCAATTCAAAAGCCTATCGCAAACGTATGCTACCATATTTCCAATTAACACAAACTACAGGATAAAGAAGTTTTTTTAATGTCTTGATAATTTTTCGTTTCATAATATTTTATAATACTACATCAAATGAAACACGTGACTTCTATTATAATACAATAGTGGTTGGATATACAAGTCTCAACAAGTCTCAACAGGCTTAAATAAACAAATACGTGGAGAGCCTCTTAATTTTTTTTGTTGGCTTTTCTGATCCGACACTTTCCTATTTTTTATTGTTTCTGAGATTTAAGAATTTATCACTGTTTTGCAACAAAGCCGGTGAAATCATAGCTGCTTCTGTATTGGATTATTGCAAATATACATGCATTGAATAAAAGTATTAGTAAATATGATACAATGTAGAATTAAATTTAGTTATAAATTAAGTTACTTATGTTACTATTAAAACCACTTACTAAGTTGTAAATTTCGTTAAGTTTAATTATAAAGCACGTAAGTAATTGAGTAAAGTAGGCATTTACGTTCTTTTGTTTTATTAGTAAGAGCAGTCTGTTGTAAATTACTACTAACGCCATCTGTGATCAAATAACGGAACGTGACTACCCTTTGATCACGCACGTTCTAATTTTAAAATCTAACACAAGTAGCCCTAAAGGATTAAAATTAATATTATTCGTAGTTTATTCTTTTTTCTTCACACAACAAACTAATAATTATAGTGCCCATAGATGAAACACAAAGTTTCATATTTTAAACCTTATATCGATTCGTACGTCACGAGAACAACTTTATAGCATTTTAATGTTTTTTTTTTTTTGTAATTATACGCAAGCGTGTATCGGATTTTATAGGCGCGTCAATTAATTATAGCTAAAGATCTTAAATTTCAAAACTTATATGTTTGGATCTAATTGTTATTTATATTTTATAGAAACAAGTTATAAAACACTGTTTTACGTTAGTAGGTAACAATTCTCTTTTGATTTCAGTTATTAATCATGATTACTTTTGTTCGAAAGCTAAATTCTTAATTTGGATGCTACAATCATCAATAACAAAGGTAGATTGGAGGTTTTGGAAGTAAGAAATCATTTGCGTAACTTAAGGAGTTTCTAAGTCTTAATCGGAATTATAACATAGATTACTTATTTAGATTATCCTATAATTTATAGTATAAACAAGATGATAAGCCAAATGACTAAAAAATGGCACTCATGTCGGCCTGCCTAAATAATTTTATTAATGTTAACAATTTATTAACAAACAACTGACTATATCAACATCTCACAGCAACCACTTACATTGTAGTTGTAAACTCATAGAACATAAAGAACAATTAAAACAGCTAATGTCTAAAACCACATTACAAAATGTCTTGTTTAACAATATTATGACATAAACTACTCTCTTTTATGAAGCTGTTACGACTTTTAACGCATCATTGCCTGAGAAAATGAACTATTATGAAATTGTCTTGTTTTATGGACAATTAACAATGTACAAATGTTTTAAGTTCACATTTAATTGTGTATTAGGAAAATTCCCACGGGAGAGTTGTAAATTGTTGTAAGCGCCATCTATGAACTGTGGTTGTAACTATAAAATGTGTAATGAATTAATTTGTGGATTACTTTAGCGACTTCATTTTTGACTACATTATTTATTCACAGTTGAACATAATCATGATTGTTACGTTCAATTAAAATTGTAATACCTATTATTACATTATAAGTGTTAGAGTAATTTAGACAACTATATTGCACGCAACATGAAAGATAGAGGGCGACACTTTCGCTAGCGTCGCTTTATTTTTAAAGCCTAACTTTTGTTTAACATTTTTTTTTATTTATTGGGTATTTAAAATTTTCTTGTGAAATAAAATATAATATGACATTGTATAATACTTACTAAATTAATTAATAATAATACTTCACAAATATTGTGAGCATATATTACCTTTGTCCTGCTATTTAGACAGAGGCGTAAATATATGAGAATATAATAATTATAATATATAGTGTTAAACGCCGAGCCTATTGCCGTATTGACCAAAAATATTCTGCTCCGAAACACACACAGAATCAAATCCGGAACCCTGAATCACAAACAAATACGCTACCATCAATGCATAACCAGATTTATTTTACATATTATTGGCTACTGGTCTTTTTTAAGTTTACGAAGTTTAAAATGTTTGTAAACATTAAATCTTTTCTGAGGTTGAAATTTTGGGATGCAATCAAAAACCAGTCTTCAAGATCCGGGACTATAAATCCTTGCTTATTTTGTTGTTTTACGATGGTACGTCTCTTCGGTGCTTTGTCTTGATATTCATTCATGCTTTATTTCTCAGATTAATTATTTATATCGGTCGGAAAATATGAAGTTACTACCATAGGGTAGTTGAATATATTTCTTAAATACATTTATATAAAATGTTTGTCATCCATAATCTAACAGAAAGTAAATTTTCAAATTGCAGGCAATATAAAATAAATTAAAGAACTATGAGGTGAAAGGAGTCACTGTTAAATAATGGTAATGGCAAACTGTGACGTCACTGAATGTCACCGGCCATAACGCTCCATGTGTGAGAAAGAGATAGTGATAATCTCGCTCCCAGTTTTGCTCATAATATTAAAAGTCCTTAGTTTTTTAACCAATTCGATGCTAATTACACAGAATAATTTCCTATTAATATTATTTTATTGTACACATAACATAATGTACAATACTACTTTGACCGAACTAATATCTGTTTTTTAATATATCCTGGAATCAGTCCTTTATCAAGAAATCTGCAACAAAGCGCTTTGATCAAAAAATATTCCGAGAAATAATACAATGGCGGCATTTTCCTGTTGGACCACTGGGAAGACGCCATTTTTATAGTATTTTGCGGTTATGTTTACGGCGATTTGTTTGTAATATTATTTATTTACTAGGTGGTGCTAGTGGCTTCGTTCACGTGAAAAGCCTCACCTAGGTCCCTTTAAATACAGGTTTACTGGTGGTAGGTGTCTCATATGTAAGAGTGCGCCTGGGTAGGTACCACCACAATGTCTTTTTCCACCGCTAAGTAGTAGTGTGTAGTAACTGTTGTTTCCCGGTTTGAAAGAAATTGTAGCCAGTGTAACTACTGGACATAAAGAAACTTAACATCTCATGTCTTAGAATGGCAAGCGCAGTGCAATACCAAATAAAACTTTGTAATTCAAGGTGTTGGATGGTGTTTCTATTGTTTATCGGCTGTATCGCTTACCATCAGGCGAATGGCAAATTCGTCTCGTCATTCAAAACAATAAAAAGTTAGTGTTTCATAGACGTGGCCGACACCACCAAGATTGTGTAACTTAATTTGCGCGGGACTATATTTCTATCAAATTTTAAGTAAAGCCAACTGCTGGTACAACTAAGCGAAATCAAATCGATAACGTGCATGAAGTATCGATGCACCGACATAATCGAAATAAAATATATTACATATTAGTATACAGCCCATGATATAAGTTACATTAAATGAATAAATGTTATGCTGGTTTTAATTTGATATTTTTTTGGTTACAGGTAAGTCATATTACATGCAGTTTTTTTCGCAGTGGAAATGGTAAGTATTTATTAAAATAATATAAAATTATGCCAAATAATTTCAATGTAGTTAAAAGTGTCTAAAATAAAATTGTTTTAGTATGCTGAGACTAACACGTTCTATTCAACATTATAACCTAGCTGTGATTACTTTCTACAGAAGAACTCATATACAAATTGAACACAAAATAATAGAATTTAAAAAACCCTTACCAACAATAATACCTCCATAGTTAAAGACACGAGAGCATAAACAAAAAGTTAATCTAAAATAACTAAAAGGGTTATTGCCTTAAACATAATCCATGAACTGTTAAATCATAATAAAAGTTAGTAGCGATCGGAATAAAACCATAAATCATATAACCAACACCCAACTCGCATCAATAGACAATTCTGATTCCACTTGACAATAATAAATTTACTATAAACATATTAAAGAAACTGAAAACTAAATTCGATATCGCATCACAATAAGGTCCATAATACAGTGAAATAATACAAATTGAAGAGCAAATTTAACTTGGCGATAACAAAATAAGAAAGGTTGGCAAGAAAAGCTATAGTTCGTAAACGCTATGCTTCATTTAGCAAATGTATATCGAATTCATCATGGTATGAAGAATGAACGCTTCAGTTTTTTTTTCATTTCAAATTGTACCTTAATGCGATGCGTTCTGAGATTTAAGTGCCTGATGGTTCTTCATGGCTTTCGTATCGACGCAATATCCTGTAAACCTTATTATTAATCGCTTAGGGTATACTTTTTAGTCCTAGCATTGACTTAGATTATGTTATTAGTGATAGAATTTTCGTTATAAATAGATCTTACTAATAGTCTATGACTTATATATTGTACAAGTAGACATAATTTAGATTACTCAGATTTTTATACTGTACACGATCACCATCATCATCAGCCTATATCTCTGTCCACTGTTTGACATAAGCCTTCTGAAATATGCGTCATTTTACATTGTCGTCGGCCACGAAATTCATTAATGTTATAATTGATTAGTGCCAGAAAACATGCAATTATTTTAAACTGTATTTGTAATTTATCAAAAGTAATAATTATTCTATTTGGTGATAAGGAAAATATACACAAATTAAGCATAGTCTACCTTGTAACGCCCTTTGCATAATTTTATTCGAGCGTATAAATAAATATATATATATTACACCTTTGCCTGCGGCTCCGATCGTGTGAAAAAGTTTTTACGGGATAAAAAGTACCACAAGCACTCAGGAGTAATGTGGCTTCCTAAAAAAAAATTCAAAAGCAGTCTCTGAGATCGGCGCGTTCAAACTCATCAGCTCTATACAGGGTCATTTTGACATACTAAATTATACTACATGCTCGTCTTCACCTTTACTGATATTGTGCCAAAAATCATCCATTAAAAACAAATATTTTCACCGAAAATCCTGGTTTTAGTTTTCTGATTTTTTTATCAAATGTAGTTTAATGCGAATACGGCGTGTGCGTGGGTGTATTTCTGACTGAAAGTGTGATGTAGATACTGCGACGAATTTTCTCAGAGTATTAGTAGTGGCATTAGGGCGCGTAAAATTAAAATTACTTTTTATTAATATTTATTTTGTTCGAAACTTACACTTTTTTTATTTTTACATCTGCGGCTCAAGTAAGTTATTGTAAAGTGTTATTTCCAACGATATAAGTATGTGGTTTCATTTAGTAACTTTATCTGAAAATGACCCTGTACATCAGTACGTATAGACTATAATTAGTATGTAAAATATGGTCTTTTAAATATGATTTCGTCAATAGATTCTAAAAACGATCTTCGAAAATGTAGAGTTGTTAGCTATGCCTTCCTCACGATTTTTAACTTGTAACTTGCAATATACCTATGTGTCCATCAGCACGCCGTTAAACATCTATTTATCCCAAAGTTTATCTCTCCGAATGGAAGCAACATTAACAGATCGTCACGACGTTTTGGGACAAACGAATTACCGTAAGTGATATCTTTGGTAGTGGGTTTGGTGATTCTTCATATAGAAAATATCTATACATAAATGCGGCGATAGTCTACTTGAGTGTGGAACGGACTGCCGAGACGAATGTCCGCAGGTTCAAAACCTAAAGGCATGCACCTCTGCCTTTTCTAAACTTATATATGTATTCTTCGTAAATTATCGCTTGCTTTAACGATGAAGGAAAACATCGTGAGGAAACCTGTATACCTAAGAAACTCTCTATAGGAATTTTGAGTGTGTGTGAAGTCTATCTCTATAGGAATTTCGAGTGTGTGTAGGCCCATGCCCAGTTGTGGGAAAGTATATAATATAGGTACAGCGCTTAGAAGTTTATTTTTACGTCGATGGCTTTGTTATATTACGATACTGCAGTGCTGAAGTGTAAGGTTCAATCCCGGTCGGGCAAAGTGGTATTGGTTTTTCTATTCAGTTTTAGCCTGGAGTCTGGAGTTTGTGCCTGATATCTTCGCCTATCATGGGACGAAATACACACAGCGGAATGTGGAGGTCTACCAGTGGCGCCTCTGCCTACACCTTCGGGGATAAAAGGCGTGAGTGTGTGTGTTTGTTTTTTACTAATTCGCGGATTATCATTTCCATCGTTATGTTAAAAATTCCTTAATATACTCCGAAATTATACCAACTTTGTTTTCAAATTTCTTCCTCAACTAATCGAATAAACCATACTTTCCTTAAATCCTATAAAAATATCTTGAACTAAATCATTACCATCCAAAATAAAATATGTAAATAGTTTACGGCATTAAAGTTTCATCTCATAACTCTAGTGGCGCCATAACTGCGACGTTATGATAGATTAACAGTGATGGTAATTATTCAGTGGAACACGTGTCTATTTGGCACGTGTTGTACTTGAAAGGTTTTTAAGTTCCTTCTCAGAGAGTAACCTCTTTTTGATACGGCACTGTAACTCTACTGCACCTTATGGTAAGTGTATTGAAGTCCAATAGAAAGTCGACTGACGAGAGATTACCCCTCGACAGTCGACACAATAATGCCGGCCTGTTGGAACCGGATATACACAGACTGATCCCGAAACGCAACATACATACGTGGGCCACTATGGCGCGTTTTAATACTTTGTGTACGGTGGTCGCTTTCCGGGCAGTCCAGCATAAAGTCCTCAGGTCTGTGCTACTGCTAACCAACTAATTAGAAATTGTAATCTAAGAGTTTTTTTTTAATCCTTGGTGGTTTAGTACCCTCGACAATCGACATAATTATGCCGGCCTGTTAGTATATGATATACACAGACTGATCCTGGAACGCGACATTTACGTGAGCCACTATGGCGGGTTTTAACATCTTGTGTACGGTGGTTGCTATCCGGGCGGATACAAAAAAAATGCAACCACCAGCATCTCTTCATCCCCCATCTTTCTGATTACTGATGCTAAAAATGTAAAAGATCCATATCTATTAAATGTACTTCAGCCCTACTAACACTAGATCATAGACGATTCCCAAGATTTTATTTGATACCACTGTTCTGATGTTGTATTGTATGTATTTAGGTGCCAAGACAAACCCTTTTAGGTTTACTGGTACTGGTGAAACGAAAATCCATTTGTGTATTTGTACTGTAAATGATTTAAAAAAATCTATCTGAATCCTAAAGTCTTACTGTTTCTGGTAATGAAAGCAATAATTAATTTATCACAATATTCTTTTAAATGGCAAAAGATATTTTAAAATAATCATCAGTAAAAAACATTTCCTCGAAAAACAAAACTTATTAAACTCTAAACATAATACTTTTTGACACTTTCCACCTTAAATCAAACAGTTTAAGATTCAAAGACACAAAACAGTGATTAAATAAAGTTTTATTTTCCATCCGACGTCAGCTACACCCATCTTACTATAACTAAACTAATTTATAGATTTCATATTGATAAGTTTCGACTACCGGTTATAGAACAGACTTTCTCTATGGTGTTACAATGAGTTTAATTCCAACAAAAAATATGGGACACACGGCCGTAGCGATAGAACAACATCTAGTATAATAGAGAGCAGTGTATTTTAAAATTTTATGAAATTATAACTCAAATAAGTAAGCTACGTACTTAAATAAATTGATAGACATTTTCACGCCTGTCCTATGTTAAATAATAATAATATCAGCGCTGTATTATATTCTGTCGCACTGCTGGACACGGGCGCCTCCACTACTGACAAGGATTAGGTTTTAGTCCACCACGCTGGCCTAATGCGGATTGGCAGACTTGACATATCCTCAAAATTCTTATAGAAAACTTCTAAAGTATGCAGGTTTTCTCACGATGTTTTCCTTCATCGTTAAAGCAAGCGATAATTCACAAAGAATCCACACATAACTTTAGAATATTCATAGGTGTGTGTGTGTGTGCCTTTTGGGTTTTGAACCTGCGGACATTCGTCTGAACGGTCTAAAACTTTATGTTATATGTTGTCTGCATTAAATATAGTTATTAATTAGGTTATTAATGCATAATTATATGGTTTTCCGGATAAAGCAAAAAAACTAGTACCTAATTAGTATTAAGTATTACCTAAAAGTTTAACCTTAGTTACCGGCAAAATGGACGTATGTACCAGTAGATAATATTTCAGGTGTTTGTTAAAGAACAGGCAATCATCATTTTTTTTTATTTAAAATTCCGACGTGCTGGTATTTTTATACAATGAAAAATATTACAAGACAATATAAATCATTGATCTTTATAAAACTATTAAAAACTGCACAACAAACAAAACTCTGTTTTCAAATACATACTATAAAATGGTACCACACGCGACGAGCGCCTGCGCAGCGTCATCGTGACACACAATAATGATCGTGATGGATGTTGAATGTAGAATAAGAAATAATTTTTAGATTCAGTTAATGGACGCTGAGCTGACATGCTGCTATGAAGATCTGTCAACGAGAAAATTTATTAGATGCGAGCAATTCAAGATTTGTTCAGTAGAGTTTTAATATGCGTGGTTTAAAAGTAAAAGACAATTCGCTGTTAGATTAGTGCACTCCTAGAATGTAAATCGATCTTTTTTGTTACTTTGGAACAGAAATTAATATTTCTGTTCATAGATTTAATGATACACGGTATTAGAATTTGTTTATTATGGCGATATAAATACTAGTCGTCTAGCAATAGGTCTGAAATCAGCTTGGCAAGTTGTGATTGCATTAGTTGTGAAACTGCCTACGAATAACTATTTTTGCGCGGTATCTCAAAAAAAACATATTTTTGATTTTTATGGCGTCAGTTAGCTTAAAGAAATGCCTATCCAATGAACTTACCTAAATAACAGTATCTTGTTTAGAACTTGTTAAAAAACTTTAAAACAGTGTTCTCTATTTCAATTTTACTTATAAAACTATATTTACAAATCTTCGACATCTCGAAATAAGGTTTCTCTGACATACGGCTTTATCGCTTAGCACGGCAGTGTAGAAAATATATTATTATTATAGTCTTTTTTTTTTATTTAAAATTAGAACAGAATTTAAATATTACCGCAATTTTTTCAAATTTAAAATTAGAACGGAATTCAATTATTATGGTATTATTTCAAATTTAAGATTAGAATAGTATTTATACTGACCAATCGGCTAGCCAATTTCCTAGCCCATATATCTCATGTAGCGTGACGTACGGACATAGACGATGATTGCCCTCTTCGATGTTAATCGTTATTAAAATCATTTCTATAACCATTACACTCGACTTACTCCCATAATAGCTACTGGTTGTCGATGGGAAAGTTTAAGATTTTGAATATCGAATTATCGTCTTATAATAGAACGCAACGTATGTAGACATATTTTGGAAGTATTAAAGACTTAAAAATTGATTTTATTGAAATATCAGCTTTTATAGTATGATCATGTGACTAAGTTTAGGGATAGTTTTAGTTATAAAGGTGTGAAAATACATAATTATTTGTTTTGAAAACTATATGAGTGTATTATAATGCATTTTCTGTATATTATCTAAGCATTAAGATTCACTACTACCTCAGGGCACTGTGGCGTAGTTTAAAGCATTGCGAACGCGGAATGGCCATATACCGAGGTCTAGGGTTCTGGTGGTAGGATATATTTTATATGCGCCCGGACAGCGACTTGCCATAGTAGGCCGTATAAGTGTGTCGCGTTCCAGGATAAGCCTGTGTATATTCAGTTCCAACAGGCCGGCATAATTGTGTCGACTGCCGAGGGGTAATCATCTCTCGTCAGTCTAAACTCTATTGGACCCTACTTCACTTGTCGTCACGTACAGTGGGGTCAGTTTGCCGTGTCCGAATTTAAACAAATCCTGGTCAGACAGGTTTGTGGGTAAGTAATTACTTAGCGTTTTGAAACTTCACATTCATACATTACTTTGTAGCTAAGTCCTAAAGGCCCTCGCTATTTGTAAAAAAATATCCTAGACATATAAACCTTTGTGTATCATTGGACACACGCAAATAAGTGAACACTAAATTTTAAGACAAAACTAAGTTAAATCTTCAAAGTACGGTCAGCATTAACGACAAAACTACTCTCGTAAAACTAGCGTCAGAACAAACGACTGTCACACCGTGGTGTAATTTAGTTAAAGTATGCCTTAGTGATTATTGTTACAAAATGTTTCTTGCCATGGTTATTAAGGCAACGAAAAGAATTATACATATTTTAATAATATATACTCACAATTCGCGTCTGTAGCATTTGATATAATTGACCGTAAATAAAAGAATTATTGAAAAAAAAAGGTTTTTTTATATGTCTGGTAAAATTCACAGTTCCTTGAGGACTTTATGTTGGAAAAACGAGGGGAATTAATACAATTCATATTGTTTTTTTTTCATGTGTTCAGGGCAAATTGATCCCACTGAACCTGATGGTCAGTAGATTGGGGTCCAATAGAATCTCGACTGACGAAAGATGATTCGAAAAGCCTGTTCGAACCGAATATACACAGGCTGATACTGGCACGCGACACACTTACGTTGGCCACTATGGTATGTATGAACACCTTTTACAGTGGTCGATATTCGGGCGGATATAAAATATATTCCACCACCAGCAATGGAATATTGTCTATTGGGGTCATATAATAGTTGAAACATTTTCAACCTTATGGCAATCGTCGAACTTACATCAGGCAAGCATTGGCTCGTCTCATATAAAATCACTTCGGTGTAAGGGACATTCACCTAAATACTTAAATCAGCACATGTAACAAAGAACTAAGTGGTGTTTAAAGTCTGATTTACTGTGGCATTTAGAACTGTACTGTTATATCTCATTGCTTTACTACACTCTGCAGAGTAATTAAAATTATATTTATTAAGTTACATTGTAACTTACTAAATATATGCGAAGACAGCGACTGGGTGCATAAACATACAGACCAGTCTCTGTGGCGTACCTTGGGTAAGGCCTAAGTCCAACAGTGGACTGCAATGGACTGATGATGATGATTGCAACTTGTGCTAAACCTTAGTAATCTTGGTTCAAAAGGGTATTTTACTTTTACTAGATATTTCGTTACCGATTTTTTTAAATTGCAAGCCATTCATCATCATCATTATCAGCTGCAGGACGTCAAATGCTGAACATGGGCCTTCCCCAAAGATTTCCAGATCGAACTATTGAAAGCGGCCCGCATGTAGCGACCGTCTGAAACTTTTATGACGTCATTGTTTTAAGTAATTTTTATTTAATAGTTATCTCATTAAACAGTAATGTAGGTATAACACATTTTATTTGCATTTATTAAAGAGCATAGATCGAAGTAACTTTTTTATTTGGTCTATAGAATAATAGAGTTTGAAAATATATTTCTTTACTTCGAGTATTCATTTATTGCAAACTTTGAGTGTTATTTTATCATAAGGGCAAGATGCGGTAGAGTGTCCCTATATTTAAGTTTTTATATAGGTATAGATAAAGATAGGAAGGAACTGGAAACATAAATCCTCCAATGTCAAGGTACTTTACAAAATGTACGTATGTATGTAATCACAGACGGCTGCGTCGCACGAGCTCGTCACCAATAAATACTAGTATATTATATTACAACTTGCGTTTCAAGTCGGCGCGTGCGCTGATCAAATCTACTACCTCTATAAAATTGTAGAGATGTGGGTGTACTGTAAAATGCACATATCGATAAATTGTATCAATATTTAATTTTCTTACCGTGCCCGGGAATGTATTTGTATGTATCTCCAAATTATTATTTTTGCTGCCACATAGCAGTATCGAAGGACTCCTGTTTTTCGCTTTGTTTATGGCAGTTATAGTAATTGGGAATTTTAGTAGTCAAGTTTAGTATCTTAAGAGTAACCAGAACAATTATAGTTTTGATGCTTAGCAGAGTTTAAGAACTCCAAATTCTAGATGAAGTTTATACTGTTTAGTTCCAATGGCGTGCACGAATGAACCACATCGTGTCATCCAATTTAATAAAAAAATACAAAAAAATTATCTAGTGTGCGAATATGCTCTGTAGAATCTAGTGTGCGAATGCTATAGGTTCGAAACTATCGAAATCTTGTCACATCACTATGCCAGTACCGAGCGGTTCTGCGGTGTAAGTAGAATATAATATTTTGCGGTCGCGCAATGGTCAGAAATACGAGCCGATGAAAGTTTATCTAATAATATCGATATTTGTAGCTCATGTCGATCAATCAATATTTTGTAACTGAGTCGCTTCAATTATTCTTGTTAGGGAGTTTGAACTTTAGTTCAAACATTAGGTTAAATATCATTTATCATAAACGATTTTATGGCTGAAGGGTTCGGTAGATACGTAACTACCATTCAGATTCAGAAAGGCTGCTCTCTCACTGTTTGTACACATGATATATTTCAGAATTCAATTGGAGTGAAGATGGCCTAGTTAAGTGTGGAATGGACTGCCGAAACGAATGTCTGCTGGTTCAAAACCTAAGGGCACAAACCTCTGACTTTTCTAAAATTATGTGTGTATCCTTTGTGAACTATCGCTTGCTTTAACGGTGAAGGAATACATCGTGAGAAAACCTGCATATCTGACAAGTTCTCTATATTAATTTTGAGGGTGGGTGAAGTCTACCGCATTAGGCCAGTGTGGTGGACTAAGGCCTAATCCCTCTCAGTAGTAGAGAAGACCCGTGCCTAAGCGTGGGACAGTATAATACATATAATACAGGGCTGATATTATTATTATTATATTTAATTGAATTCAAGGTAAACAGTAAAACAACATAAATAATAATACAAAAATATCATCTCGAAATTATATATCTCTGCTATAGATAATGAAATAAACAATTATTTTATAAATTATTTTATTAAAATTTTCCTCACATATGAAAAATATACTTATCATGGCGCTACTATACGTTTCCTCTGATAACTTGCATTTCAATTCACTGCGTTTGTAATTAATTTACATTTAAGGTTCAGTGCATTTCATATTTTCTTATTAATAGCTTGTTTGTGTTGGAAACAATAAAAATTAACTGATTTATTATCTTCTTCAAGTTTATTTTCAGTTTCATTTAGGCTGGTTATAGAATTTTTGTTCTCCCGGTATAAGAACTACCGAACTTAGGGTAGAACAACAAAGCGGTCCGCGAAAGTCAAGATCCAGGATCAGCCTGAATATACCCAGTAACAAACACACCGGCATAATTATATCGACTGACAAGGAATAATCATCGTCAGTCAACACTATCTGGACATTGTCGAACTACATATCGAATAGTGAAACCTCCTCCACCACAACCAAATCTTTAAAAATAAAAATAAACAGAAAATATATTCCAACTTTATTAAATCATTAAAATAAAAAAGAACTATCTGGACTCCACTCCGCATATCAGAGGCAGTGAAATAATTTTCCCCACATAGAATAATAGGTTAGGCTACTACCCTAGTTGGAATTAGCAGCGCAAAAAACAACTGCGAATTGTCAATGTTGAAATTGGCAAAACAATAAAACTACGGCAAATCTATATATATAAAAGAAAGTTGTGTTAGTTACACTATTTATAACTCAACAACGGATGAACCGATTTGGCTGGAATTTTGTGGAGAGGTAGCTTAGAACCAGGAGACGGACATAGGATACTTTTTATCCCGTTTTCGTGGGAACGTGACATAGGACGTGGTATAAGAAAGCAAAATTTAGTATGGATATAGTATAAGACCCTGGGAAGGTTATAAGCTAGTATCCCTGGAAAATATATAGCGGGACTTTTATCCCGGAAAATTCCTTTACGCGGGCGAAGCAGAGAGCAGAAGCTAGTTTTCTATAAATATAATGAAATGATTCATTAAACTTGGCCTTAACAGCAATATAACGCAATACTCTTATCGTTGACATGCGTAGTGCAGTTGTAAAATTATCACTTTATGAACATAAATATTTACTATGTATTTATAACTATATATTTTATTATGCAATTTGTTTACTTTATTTCGTAGTGGTGTCGCGTTGGTAGACATTTTGTCTGATGATAACCGTCACTGATCATAATAAATAATCTCAGCCCTGTATATATATATTGTCTTACTAGGATCTCTTCTACTACTGAGCGGGATTAGGCCTTAGTCCACCACGCTGGCTTAGAGCGGATTGGTAGACTTCACATACCCTTAAAATTCCTATAGAGAACTTCTCAGGTATGCAGGTTTCCTCACGATGTTTTACGTAAAAGCAAGCGTTAATTCACAAAGAATACAAAACTTTAAAAAAGTCAAAGATGAGTTTCGAACCTGCGGACATTCGTCTCGGCAGTCAGTTCCTCTCACAACTAGGCTATCCCCGCTTTTACTATACTACTCATAAACATAAGCAAACTATTAATGCGTGGCCCTGAATTGTAATCATCATCCTAATATTAAATTCTAAGTCTCATAAAGCGTAATACTTACCCTTGCCATAATATTCATAAAATGCATAAACAACAATATTGAAATAAATTTATTTTACGCATTTTCCCGCGGTTTACAGTTTTAGTTTTAGTTTTTTAGTTAATTGTAAAACAATTTAATCATAGTTCCATAATTGCATATCGCAGAGTCCATGTAAATTTGGACTTTGACTTTTTGGACGACCAAAACCTCAGTCCTTTGGTGATCATGAAGTATGCAAAGTTTACGAAACGTTGGGAGAAAATTATAATAAAAAAACCGCATTAAAATCCGTAAAATAATTTTATTTAATGTCTAACATTCGCGTTAACATAAAAATCATAATGTTATAGTACATATCCTAGACAGGCATTGCCATAGGAGAGTCCAACCTAGTAAAAATTTTAATTTCTTTGTTAGTTTTCACATTGATTCAGACTTTACCACTTGAGAGCACCTGCAAAATAAAGTTACTATTTAAACCGCAAACCGTCACAATATCATTGTCGTATTATTCATTGACATAATAACATTATAATATTAACAATAACACTAATAGAGAGCAATTAAACTAAAATCAACGATATTATTATAGGTCAATTAATTTGCGTTGTAATGTATTCATAACATACAAGACCCATTGTTGAATAAACTATATTTAAATTACTTGATAAGATTATATCTATTGCAAATGTTACGCAATTAATAGGTTTAATATTCAGTTAGTTATAGTTATTATGTTTGTACACACATATAGACTCATGGCTTTTATCTCCAAAGGCAACTGATGCTGTGTGGAATACATCAGATGTGATTGGGGAAGACTATCGCCAGATCGGGCAAAAACTCCAGACTCCGATTTAATAGTCAGTAGTAAGACCCAATATTACTGCCCGACCAGGGAATTGAACCCGAGACCTTAGCACTGCAGTTGTACTGTAATACAACTACGCCACCGAGGCATTGTGTTCTTAATTATATTATTCGATTACTAAGCGTGTGCTTGTTTTATACGTGCATGGCTAAGAGATCCCACTGTACCTGATAGTAAGTGTGTCCAATAGAATGTCGACTGATGAGAGATGATTACCCCACGGCAGTCGATACAATTATGCCGGCCTGTTGGAACTGGATATACATAGGCTGATCCCGGAACGCGACACTTACGTGAGCCTCTATGACGGGTTTTAACACCTGGTGTACGGTGGTCGCTATCCAGGCAGATATAAAATATATCCAACCGCCACTGTATAACTATACATTTGCTCAAACGAAACAATAACTTATACATCTATAATCAAATATTCGTGCATTGAAAGGTGACCCACTTTCTCGATTAACCATAAAAAATCAAAATACCTTCAATCCAATAATACGATTAAATAAAATAAATTTTGAAGTTCTAAGCAAATATCCACGGCATGATATTGAGTGTGTTGATAATCCACTTAAAGTGTCGCAATATGTGATGCAATGACCACTGTGGGAACGGCAACTTATCATTGTGTACGATGCAATTTGTAATTTATTATCTATTGCGAAAAACTGAGATTTGAAATGCACTTTTTAAATCGTCGTGCATACACATGACTTAAGAAGACACGTCTGTCTTTAGCCTTTTCATTTCCGTGTAAAAGTGTTTGCTAGTGGTAGGATATATTTCATATCCGCCCGGATGTCGAACACCGTACACAAGGTGTTAAAACCCGTCATAGTGGCCCACGTAAATGTGTCACATTCCGGGATCAGCCTGTATATATCCAGTTCCAACAAGCCGGCATAATTGTGTCGTCTCTCATCAATTGACATTCTACTGGATTCCATTTACCATCAGGTGCAGTGGAGTCCCTTTGTTGTGCACGTAGAAAAAAGTAGGTTCTGATTATATGCGGTTTTGAATCTTAGAATTCTGTTAGACTTGCTTGATTCTTTAACTGGTATTAGATCTGATAGTAGAACAAGCAGAGGAGAATTAGTTAAAAAAAAGCTGATCCACTTTTTATTTCCATACAAAGACCACAAAATTCTATGTAATCAACATATCAAAAAACTTATTGCTAAAATCTGAATCATTCAATCGCTCATCTACCCTAATCTTCTTTAAAAGATAGTGATCATTGATAGTCTTATTTTCTTTAAATATTCCAGTAAAAAAGCCAGTCCAATACCAATTTCTAGCTCCATTATAAAGGCAATCTCAGCGTAACCCATAAACCTAGCGTATGTACTGCAAACAGAATATAAACATGATGCGGAGTCGACAGTGAAGCTAAGGAATAGCCCGTTTCGGGGCAAGCTACTGTCTATTCTGAACCGCCAAGTTATGAGCTTGAAGCGACGTATTAATACGCAGTATTAATCCGAAATTGGTTTTGGTAGGATTCTAGTATTTGAGAGTCTTTGGGGTTTAAAACTTCTATTTTCGATAGCAGAAGGTAACGATAGCAGTGTGTTCCAGTTCGAAGGAGATTACTGCCAGCGTCTTGTTAGGCATCACGTGACATATCTCAAGGTGACGAGGCCAGTGTGCTTCGCAGTGCTTGATAATTCAAAATTCCGTTACAACTTATTGATCATGATGCTATCAGACGAATTGCTTGCTTATCCAGCAGTGGCGAAAGGTGAAATTTTTCGAAAGGGAAGCTGGCACAATATGTAGCTACTGATATACAGGAATATGGTATGCAAATCGTTCTATTGATTGTTTTTCTAGATTCTAGATTCTTTATTTGTTAGTTTCTCCATAAGGGGAAGACGACAGAAATCGGGTTGTGTGGACCTTTCTCCACTGTTATCCATTTATAACAAATAAACAACATGAAGTAAAAATGTATACAAATTTCATCCCACCAATAAACACCATAATCACATCACTTGAAAACCCACAAAGCTATACTATTACGTAGTGCATTATACCCGAGTGTACACGTATGAACTTTTGCGGGGTACGGCAGAAGCGGTTTTAGAACCGGTCCAGTGAATACTGCACGTTGCCTCCGAGGATAGACGGCTGTGGAGAGGTGTTGAGTTGCTGTTATACGGCTAGATAACTTGACTTTATTTATGTTATCAGTGGAGGTGGAAATTGGTAAGTAGTAATTTCCACATGATTTTTCTGGTTTAATTTATCTTCTTTATGGAATAAATCTTCGATTTAGATAATAGGAACTACGTAAATCAAGTTTAATAATTTCTTAAAGTCTGTGATATGTGATCAATTTTACTTCTATTTTTAGAATTGTACTCACATTACTTTGAAAATAATAATTATATTATAACCCCCTTATTCATAGACGTTTTCTATCTAAGGACGGAGTAAAGCTGTGATAACAAGTCTGTTTCTCAGTGCTGACGGGATGACAACCTTCGCAATGCGTAGACATAGGACCGTTGTGATTGGCTAATATTGAGATACAACAATATTAGCCAATCACAAACAGTGCCGTTGGGCACTGAGAAACAGGCTTGTTATCACAGCTTTACTCCGTCCTTAGATAAAAAATGTTTATGAATAAGGGGGTATGTCTTTTGCGTAAACGATAAAAAAAATCCCAATTTGATTTCATCTTATCTTTGCTTCAAAATGTAGGTCGTATGCCAACTCCACAGTTTCCCTTGTCCTAGAGGCAAGATTTTGCCGTGAAGCGTCTTTATTACTCGCCGTCCCTAGATACAATCTGTGGCTCACGCGCACTAACTATAATCACTTATTATAAGTACATTGGGCCCATTACGTTTCCTGGTTTTAGCGAAACCTGCTTTTTTACCTTGTTGGTTTTGTATTTGTTTGATTGAAACTGTTTGGGCGTATTCTATTGTATCATCTTTCGATATTGATATTTTGTTCATCATTGAAATGAGATTGTAATTTTTTCTATTATTATGGCCATTATATTTGGCAGAGAAAAAATGACAACTATTTAGGGCTTTATGGAATCCCATCATCAGTTGCGACTGACAGTGTAAAGTTTGCATTGCTGTCAATTTGCTTGAGAGGACCAATTTCAACTTGCATTGTAGGGACAGCCCTAAATAACCAGTTTGAGAAATAGACCCACACGCCTGCCAATGCGGTTTGTTAAATTTAACATAGCATTACCGAGCAAGACTTTTTATATCCGCACCGCGAATTAATCAAAATATTTACAAACAGTTATATTTAATGGTGTTCGCCATAAGAAGACGTAAGACCAGTGATATCTAAAAACCACAGGCTTTCGACACAGACTACAAACATTATAATTCTAATCTCCAATACATAAATTATAGGGCAGTCGTTAAATATCAGTACCGAGCGATTGCAGTGACATAAAGCTGTTTTACATCTGCCACTTTATTCGTATCATCTATAGTTTCATGGAAGTGTTTTATGCCTTCAATATAAAGTTCATTTTCGCATTTTGTTATGGTATTTGTTAATTTGTCTCCGAGTTCTCTGCTTTGCGCAATATCAACGCCAGCCTGATGTACTATTTTGTATATCTTTAGTGTAAGTGTAATTGAAATTGTCTTTTACATGTTTTTGTTCTAATTACGTATCGGATTATGTTAATGTTCCTTTGTTTTGGTTTTGTTATTGTAATAATATAGGTTGGTGATGTTTTTGGTTCTATGTCACTTTATTTTACTTTATTGCGTGTTAGTGTAATTGGGTCAATGAACAAAAATCATTTATTGAATTGATATTTCATAGAAAATCATTTAACATCGTATTTAGATTTACACACTCACATCATGCATTTATCCCCAAAGGCGGGTGCCCTTGGCGAAAAGGGCACCCACTTTTCGCCAAGTGTGTTTCAACCCATGATGTGATAGAGGCAAACCTCTGCAAACCCATATCGGGCACAAATTGTAAACTCCGGGTTGATACTGAGCAGAAAAATCCAAATATTACTTTTCCCGACCCAGGATTTGAACTCAGAACCTCAGAACGTTGCGTACTGTACATGAAGTACAACTACGCCACCAAGGCAATCAGATTTATCAGCTGTCAATTGCTTTTCCTGTTATTCTTTTGTCATAAAATCCCTCAGAACTTTGATCATCTTCTTAGGATTAAAAGAATAATTTCCTGTCCCTACTAACATTTTAAATAAAGACGTTTCGTTTTTAACTTTCGATTTGTTTGGACAATAAACTCGATTGTTTATTGAATTCGATTGTAAGGTATTTGTTTATGCGGCGGCTGGCTTTAAATGAACCCTGGGGCGGCGTTTCCCTTTGAAAAGTACTTAAACATTAACTGTTTGAAATAGTTATTAACAAAATAATCTATGTTGAAAATCGGTGATTTCAATCGATTGTCCATATGTCTGTGTTAGATAAAGGGTATGCTACCATTATTAGAAGCTTATGGTTGTAAACATTCCTTTCTATTTAGTGTTGGAGTATAATTAGATCAAAAATCCTAAATACAACTTCAATCATATTGGTCTTTTTGCTATTGTTATTAATTTGAGAGCGTTAAGCTATTTGGATGTTTATAAGTTTTCAAAACCTACTT
The DNA here is from genome assembly GCF_014839805.1 of Manduca sexta. Lineage (NCBI taxonomy): Eukaryota > Metazoa > Arthropoda > Insecta > Lepidoptera > Sphingidae > Manduca > Manduca sexta. The sequence goes on along the minus strand of NC_051120.1, from coordinate 2,492,663 downwards.
CCCGGAATTAATATTTTTTAAAACGTTTATGTCGCCAGACGGATAAGTCTGTCGCCTGATGCAGTTTATAAATCTATCATTGTATAGTAAGAAAAAAATTTATTTATTATAAACGTAATACATGACAATGTATTGCCGTTATTCTGTCCAAATATATAGTACTATGTATTGCCCGCAGATATGCCTGCGTGTCAACGTCTTTCCGGGATAAAGTAGCCTATAGCATTTAGGAGTAATATAACCTCCTATTATTGGAAGAATTCTCTAAATCAGTTCAGTAGTTCCAGAGATTAGCTCCTACAAAGATACAAACTTTCCCTGTTTATAATATTATTATAAATAACAATAGATTCACAAAAGAATATACGCAAAATCTATAAAACCTTTATAGCTACATAGTCCAAAAGGTAGTTAGATAAATTAAGAGCTTAAAACCAATATCAATAACCATTTTAGTACAGTCTAATAAACCAAATCAGTAATGGTATAAATGGCAATCCCTAATTATAAAATCTTAGCCGGTCATCTATCAAACTCGACCTAGTTATGTAGGCGTGCGTTTAGCATTCTGAACGATCTTTCTGCTAGCCTTGAGCTATGTTTTCCAAAGCACCTTATTACCCTAATGCAAATGTTCCTCGCCAAATGAGCTGGTTGTTGGATCTCCTTATAACTGTGTTTGTATTTTAAAGTTTAATTGTTTACAATATTTTATAAAAGTCGACATTGTTAGAATATCACTTAAAATTAAAGGTTCCTAAAATCTATCTAACTAATTTACTTTTAACTAGGTGTTGCTCGCGGCTACGCTCAATTGGATAGCCTTCCCGCTATAAAAGGCCATAAAACACTGTAGCTCCATAGCTTTTATTTCCTATAGGAGAAAAAAAACTGGTAAAAAAAATTGCTAAAAAGTAGCTTATGTGCTCATTCAGGGCATGGTTCATCAATATGCTTAATTTCATCGATATGCGTTCAGCTGTTTTTGCATTTACTTCCAACAAACATTCCAAAATTTTTACAAACTTTCGCATTTATAAGATCAATAAGATAAGATTTAATAACCACATATACCTTAATAAAAAACGAAGTCTGCGTTCAGAGGTTGTCATAAACAAACTCGGTGTTGAACAAACTAACTCCAAGCTTTACAATAATCAACTAATTTGAAAACAATTCCCAATTATAGCAAAATTGCCTACAGGCCTAATAGATGCCTTGTGAATGAATACTGAATCAAATTTCTTGGTTAATATATCTCTAATAACTGACAATTCTCGTGCTGACCACACAATTTCTTAGACTAACAGGTGCAGAGCGTTTCGTAAAGCAGTAATCTCGCAGTTGACAGTTGACACCACGCGTAGGAAAAGCATCAATTTGAGCTGCGTTTAGCACCACAATAACAATAATTTATAACTGGTTTACATGAGTTATTTACTCGACAGATTCGATAGCTTTGAGTGTTATTTTAGTAATTTCTCATGAATGCATTTCGACTGTTTTAAACTCTAATTTGCTGTCGTAATAACTAGTAACATTACCTGGCAATCCTTCTTCTATGATTCAAGTGAGTTTTAATGATGCTACCTATTTGGTCATAGTTTGTGAAATTGCCTGAATTAATTTCATAATTAGCAGTCGACCAGAGTTCAACTCTAAACAAATAATTTATGGCAAATCATTTTAGAAAACTCGCATGATGTTGCACGATCTGGAAAACCATCCCAAGACCAAAATAATTAATACAATAAATAGAAAAAGGACGAAGAAGTTAACTGTCCCGATTATTGATTAACTCAAAATGAGATATATCTTAGGTCGACAATTTACCTAAAAGCTTACAGATGTAATGAGAACGCACTTTACAGATATTACTTCATATTTGAAGCATAGTTATGACCAAGTCTACGAGCCTATTTAAATTCTTTTTAACCATCCCTCAATATAGAGCAAAACCTATGAATCCCTTACCCAAGTCACATGACCCTATATCAAACAACCTTTATGCAGTTTGAAAAGTACAAAAACGGGCTTCGAATCCGCAACCTGTACGAACCAGTCCACCCACACGGCCGTGGGCGTGCCACCTTGCGGATAAACTCGTTCCAACACAAACAAATCCTTTACAGCGCGGGTTAGCGAGGGACTCGTTTCTTTGTATGCTTTTCTACACTATATTAAGTATAGGTGTGAATTGCCATCGATATTGGAGATCTGTCCCACTTGTAAGTCTTTAGTAAGAGGAATTAGGTCTACAATGTTGAAATTTGAGTTGGACTATATTTGAACTATTTCTGAAATAGCTCGGCATAACTGTGGCGACTGGCGAGGGGTTATCATCTCTTGTAATTCGACAATCTACCTAAACCCAACTCCACTTACTAGTAGGTGTAATGCTCGTAATTTGACTTGCCCAAAGCCGTGAAAATTTGAGATATTTTACGCGGGTAGATCGCGATTTTATTTCAGATACGAAAAAACAATTAACACTAAATGCATATGTAAGCTAATAAAAGCTAAATGGGTGGCCCTCGAGATGGTATAGAACCTGCGACCTTTCAATAACAATCATAATATACGGCGCTGCGCCAAAATATACTATCTATGTATCCATACTCGAAAGTATACTAAAACAGCAGAATCCGATACATAGAAAAACAATAAAACAGAAAAACGGTAACTAGTGAAGAGTAATGTAATACAAATAAAAGATGTTTAGATTTATTTCAGTCTGTTCCCACAAATCTCAAAAACTACTAAACGGATTATCATCTCATATCCACAAGTGGAAATTATAAAACTAGGAACATAATGCTCTGTTTCATTAAAATCAGATATAGAAAAAAAGATATGTGTAATAAAAATACGGTAAGAGATTTATCCTCCCCGTACACAGAGTTGCGGTCTTAGCTAGTAGTAAAATAAGACCATAAGCATCAATTCTAAATAATTTAACCATTATAAAAATTACCTTAAATGACTGACTTTATTCAGAAGATCCCGAGCAAGACAATTTGCAGAAAAATGAATCATAAATGCGTTCTTGGCCTAGTTGCATGTTCACGCTCGATGCACATTGCACAAGGAAGAATATCTTGATAATTAGGATTGTACTTATGTGGACAAAGAACATGTGGAAATCATAAATCCTTTTCATTAACGACAAGGTCACGAGTTTTATGTAATAGGGCTTAATTTTGTGCAAGAATTATAATAATCTTTTTCTTTGTAATTTTTGATTTTGGAAGTCTTGCCACTTGTAACAATTGAAGTTCTATTTTCTTTTCTTCATTATTTTTTTGCACTGATATAATATGTAAACTCTTATATCAGTGGAAGAAGTATTCATTACGTAGCTCAAAAAGTGAATTATGTCATCAGGCTGGCGTAAAATCTTAATCTCCAGCATAAGAGTTTCATTCAAAACTAAACTATTGCATCTTTTCATCTGCGTGATCCAAATGCAATAACCTTTATTCAAGCAACAAATAAGAACTAAAGTTGGAGTTCTTCAGGAAATTTACAAATTCCCTCACATTTTTATGTCTAATACCAATCAAGATTCCACAATACCACTCATAAACTTTTCACACCAGAATCAAAACCTAGGCACGTAACACGCTAGGCCAGAACTAGGCTCTGTTTACGAATAACAATGAGCACCGTTAGTTCGTGACATGGAGCGGTGTAAAGGTGCTGACAGGAATATATCCACCATTAATCAAGGGAGGGGCTGGGAACCCGCGTTTGGACGTATGTCATGTTTCCGTGATGAGCCTTGCATGGATTTGCTGGAATGAGATCATACTGGCCTAGTTTGTGGGAAATGGAAATTAGCGATATAAACAATTGAGTTGACTTTTTAATTTTTTTTGATGAAAGCTATATCGTCGAATGTAATAGTTATTTTAGAGTTTATAATATTTACAAAACTGTTATTTATTTGTAAAAATATCATGAATATAACATTTAACTAAACTGGGAAATAGATATCAAATTTGTTGTAGTTAGCTATAATTTTAACTATACCAATTACTTGAAATCCCAAAACTCGAACTTCCAGAGACCAAGGGCCTGACCACTCCAAAAACAAAAAGACAATGGCTTCAAAGAAACCGGTCATCGCTAAGAGAGTCAAAGACCGTCACGCTCAAGTAGTGATGAACTCGTACTAAGAAAGGCGAATTACTCAAATGGAAACAGAATGGATCGGATAAAAACTCAAGGGGTCGGAGAAATCAAATCCGTGTGAGACTTTATTTTAATGTAGATGTTTATTGAAATTCAGTAGAGTGTCACTTGTATTATTATATAAATATAGTTATACCGATCAGATAAGCCTTTGCTGGTGATATAGACCGTACACAAGGTGTTAAAACCCGCCCTAGTGGACCACGTAAGTGTATTGCATTCCGGGATCGACCTGTACATATCCGGTTCCAACCGGCCGGCATAATTTTGCCGACTGCCAAGAGGTAATCATCTCTCGTCAGTGGACATTCTTTGTCCAGAGATATCAGTCTATAATTATCCTTATCGACCCGCAACGACATCATGCAAACTTAAAATTATTAGTTCTCATTTCAGTTCTATTAGAAACATCTTCAGCATTATGAGGAAATAAAAGCTGTCAATTAAATTAAAGACACGAAACAGACATTATCATCACTGAATTAAAACCCATCAGAGGTTAACAACGAAAATTTCATATAATGTAACCTCACTTGTAAAACAGTTCCCATAATTATAATTAAATAATAAAAATCCAAACGATTTAATTGTCGATAACTCAATCACTGAACAATGCGCGAGCGCACGCAATTTGTGTGTCGAAAGTACATCACTACGTGCTACGAGACCAAATCATCTGCCTAATTGAAGTCATTAGTGGTGTTACCATATCGTTTGCTGTCTTAAGTTAATAAAAGGTTATTTTTGAGAATTGTCGTGTTCTTTCTTGAGCGAATCGAAGAATGGTGTTGAGTATAACTGTATTTTTTTATGTTAAGATTATTTTTTTTATTATGTTTCTACTTTTTATACAAAAATTACAAAATGTTTTCATAATTAGAATCTAAGTAAGTGCCTAGCACAATAAACTTAGGTGTAAACTTAGAACCTAGGAAATTGAGTAAGAATAGTATTACTTATTTGTCTTATAGACTAGATTGTAATCTATTGGTAAAAATCTATTTCATACACCAAACGACTAAAAAAATATATTCCGACTTTGATAAATGGAAAATATTTGCCTATTTTCGCTCCAGAAATTTTTACATGAATTATTTATTTCTATGGTACACCAAAACCATATTATATATTTTAACAAAATTAAATTTTCTAAGACATTTTAATCATTAGAGGCTGATATATTTGCCCATTACAGATATATTATACAGCTATATTTAAGAAAGAGTAAGAAAAATAATGACTACAAACTAAAATAAATTAAATAATCTAATTTTTGGTATGAATTATTCTGGCCTCCCTTACAAATATGCAAAACATAATTTTACGAAGAAAACTAGTATTTTTTCATAATGCTTGAAGGCTAATGTGCCGTCCCTTTTTTCCCCACACCATTTTCTACTTTAAAGCTGGCAACACTAGTCATTAGCCACGTGAGCGCGTATCATTACATCAAATTGATAAATAATTGTGATGCATTCTTATGTACAGTCGACGGCTTTTTTGAGCTTTCAAAAATAATATTCACCAAAATTATTCTGGATTTTTATTTTGTATAATTATTATATCAGATTTATATTATATACTGTCCCCACTGCTGGGCACGGACCTCTTCTTCTTCTTTTCCGGGATATTTTTTTTAACGACTTACTTGATATGTGTCGTTATATTATGACCAAATTACACAAAATCATTATAAATTGTAGCCTATGTGTTATTTTGATGTATAACCAATATTACTGTAAAGGTTCATCCAAATCCGTACAGTAGTTTATTCATGAAAGAAGAACAAACATATATACTTCCATCCTCACAAACTTTCGCATTTATAATATTAGTAGAATTAAAAAAGCAACTTCTAAAATAAATAAAGCTGCAACTTATGTGCCCAATAATACCTATGATTTACTGCCTATTGTTGCATCTAAGAATATTGCTGAGTCTAGTAATTAGGCGGCAGAGTACAATAATACTAATACACGATAATTTACGATATTAGTGTTTGATGAAGCAAATCCCATGTTTCTAGATATTTCTATGACAGCGCACGGCAATTCTTAGATTATTATTGATTTGCTTCAACTAAAATTTGCTGTGTTTATTAACTACAGTTTGTAGAAGATCGATGCAACTTACATGGTATTCATAATTAACGAATGAAAACCAAACAGATCAGTAGCTCAAGATCGTAGTGGAAAATAAACCTATTCAAAAATATATTTCTGCGAGCGTTGCTATCAAACTTTTCTCTGATTGGTCAATTTCCATATAAAGATACCGAACAAGATCGTTCGTTAATTTAATTAATTGGAGCGGTTAAAAAAACTAAATCAAACCTTTCTTTATTATTCAAACTTTATCGAAAATATGAAATTAAATATGTTAAGCTTACTAATAATCATAGAATTCAGAGCATCATGATCGAAACAAAATAAAAAAGATAAGATAAGGAGTGTTTTGATCAAGTTCTTTACCTACATACATAGATATTTTATACATAAGCGGCTCCGCTGGCGCAACTTTATTAAGATAATATACTACCGCGCTAAGGTTCGTATCATGGATGGAATTTTTCTCAATATGGCGATAGGCCCCTATCACACGAGACGAATACATATAGCCACAAGTAGGTGCTCTAGTTACGCCTCTGTCTACCCCCTCACGGATAAGAAACATGACTGTATAATGTATTATATAGAATTCTAACAGCAATCCAAAATTTCCGACCGACAGTAAAACCCAATCGTGGTATATTGAAGGGCACCATAATTTTTCAATCTGATAACCACGACTGCAACAGCGTCGTGTAAAAAACCGACAAGCCGTGATTTGATAATGACGCCTTTGTCATTAGGTATTGGAGGCAAAAACTGACGACGCTTGACTCCGCTAGGGTTGACACTGACGTTTTTCTACCATGGTTTTGAATACCTTTTTATTGTATACTTGCTTTAGCTCGCGGCTTCGTATATGTATATTTTCCCAGAATAGAAAGTAGCCTATAACCTTCCTAGGGTTTTAAACTATCTCCATACCAAATATCATAAAAATTCGTTCAGTAGATTTTGAGAAAATGGATATCACACAGACAGACAGAAAAGGGGAATTTGTTTTATATGTATAGATTTCTTATTGAAAATTAAGGCGAGATGAAGTGGAAGTTTGTGCACTTAACTATAGAATTAAGCTGGGATAACGCTAGCTAGAAACATATGTCTCTAAATGAAGGAAATGTACTTGCTACTCATTGAAATATTTTTTTTTTAAATTATAATAAAGTTAATGGCGGTAATATATCAAATACTACATGCTTATAAAGAGAGCAAAATTTTAAAATTTTTGTCCTCCCTATCGTCACTAAAACTAAACCCGTATTAACTTTTCAATAATACTTTAATCCTTGTATTGTATCTAAAATAGAACGTATTATAAAAGATTAACACCACAATCCAGTTATTCCTTGGTAATCGAACTTAAAAGCGAGATTACATTTAAAAGCATAGGGCAGACGCTTGTACTGCCGATTCAATAAGTTGATAAGGATGAAAATGATTTTGTATTAAATATAATTCTATTTATAAAAATTAAAATAAGTAATATAATTAACTATCGAGACGAGTAACTTATTTGCATGCTCGCAAGTGATACTTCTGCTCTTAAATTGTAGCAACACGAACCAGAGGTAGATGCAGAATTTGACAGAAATGAATGATATTCATCGTCCTTTGAATAAGTTTTATAATGTTTAATGATTACGTTGTTTATTATGTTCTGCTAATTGGAATAAACAGTACCTAGTCCTTGCTTCTTAGCACGAAAAATAGATAGTGATACCATTTGCACACCTTTATTGTGAAGAATATTCTATAGCAGTTACTATCTCATAAAGCATTTACTAAATGAAGTGAATTACCTACAATACACCATCATCATCTCTTGATTTAAAAAAAACAAGGAGCCTATGTAATAATTCATTAAAATAACCAATTAAAACCTCTTCGCCAACCCTGCCCGGGAGCAACATTTGAGTTCAGAAGTCAGTCACGCGCCGACAGCACACCGATATAGAACGTGCGGACCACTTTATCTTATATATTTATTATAAACACTATTACGGTAGCCGCAGAATCGATAGAGGCTAAATTGTTTAAGGGCTCTGGCAAACAATCGAATTTTAATCGAATGGATTGTGGTTGAAAATACAATGTACTAAAATCAAAATCTAATACACGATAATGTGGGACATCATAGGTGGTCCAAATGAATACATTACAATACTTTTGCTTCTGGATATTAGGACATATTAAACTTGATAAACTGAATTGGGTAGATGTTTGTCCTGAATCTATGGGTCTTTATTCAATATTGTTTTGTAACAAATGTCAGTACATTCTCTGAAAGAAACACTAAGTTAATCAGCCAAATTTACCAGAGCTAGATAGAGTCCATTTCTCTTTTTAAAACAAATATTTGGGACATAATTTTACTGGAGTCTTAAGCTAATTCATAAACTTCCATTGCTTTTTTTATTGACGACTGAACTGCATCACAAACTATTGTAAGACATCAATAATCTCCTTAAACATCAACCAACGTAAATTTAACCTTTCCTTAACAATTAACTTTAGTAAGTACGTATCGATCGTGTGCTTTCGGCCTGACAATAACTTATTGTACCAGTTTATCATTTGTTTTGAGAGTTCGAAGGCATACTACTTCGATTTCAATCGCAATATTGAGTTTGCTTTTGGTGTCATGTATTTATAGGAATCGTGTTATAATCTTAACGAACTTTGAACGTATGATTTGATATATAAATTCACATTGATCGGTTGATATTACATGAACACTAACGAAGAATTTTGTTGTGAAGAAGATCTTAAACTTTTCAATGACACAACAAAATGCTTATTTATGATATATCATAAAGGATCATGAAATGACTGCCTCGGTGGCGTAGTTGTACTGCATGCGCGGTACGGCAGCGCTCTGAGGTCCTGGGTTCGAATCCCGGGTCGGGCAAAGTGATAATTGGGTTTTTTCTGCTCAATATCAGCCCGGAGTCTGGATTTGTGCCCGAAATGGCGATAGGCTCGCCCCCTATCACATTCTGGGACGGAACACACTCGGCGAAAAGTGGGTGCCCTGGTCGCACCTCTGCATACCCCTTCGGGGATAAAATGCGTGATGATGTGTGTATAAAGGATCATGAACACTTTTGAAGAGTTAGAAACGTATAGCATACCCTTTTTTTATACGTCCACGGGCAAAGTGACTCCACTGCACCAGATGGTGATTGGTGAGTGGAACGGAGTCCAATAGAATGTCGACCAACGAGAGATGATTACTCCTCGGTAGTCGACACAATTATGCCGGTCTGTTAGAACCAGATATACAAAAAATCTGGGAAGAATAAAAGATGATTTATCTGCCAATAAGTTTAATATTATTTATGTATACAATAATAAGTTCAATTGTACTTAGGGCTTCCTCCTTGGATTTTCTTTGCCTTCCAGTATTGTTTTATTACGAGCATGGTACGTCACTGCTTTGAAGTCCCGGCTTCGGATGCCGGGTCGCGGGAACTGGTATTGAGTTTTTCTATTCAGTATTAGCCGATATGGCAATAGACTCGCCCTCTATCACATCATGGGACGGTACACACATGGCGAATAGTGGGGCTCTAGATGTATTTTTGCCTACATTTTCAAGAATATGGACTTGATAAGTTCTTACAACAAATGCAATAACATCATTGCTAGAAAACAACCTCTTTGAAATTTGGATTCGTTTCCACCAAGACTATCCAAGACCATTGCCATCTTGCACTTAATTAATGCGTCTATTTCTGTATCCAATAATTCATCTTTTTACCGTACAAGAGTTACGCCCCGCTAACTGGTGTCAAGTTCCAAAGGCTACCATCAAAAGAGCCGTCTGTTGTGCCAGCAATGTTGGCGTGGCTTCAGTTGTGGGTTCTAGCGATTTGCACTTTAATTAGTTTAGGGATAAGTATAATTTTCAACAGATTCGTAGTTTTCCAAGCAGCAATGTTAGTCAATGTTGTGTTCCTTTGAAGGACATTGAAGACATTGTAACTACTGGACATAATAAGACATTCTGATGTCTCAGGATAGCGAACGCAGTAGAATACCAAACAATTCTTTGTATTTGTGTTGGATGGTGTTTCTGCGGTTTATAGGCGATTGTATCGCTTACCATCAGGCGAACGGTAAGCTCGTCTGGTCATTAAAAGCATTAAAAAATAATTCAGAATTGGACTTAAATTCTACTATACCCACGATAAAATATTGAGTGTTTGTTACATAGTCTGGTACGTTCTATGAAATATCTAAAGATTGATTACTTCAAGAATGGAAGTAAAGTTTGCAACAGCTAATAATTGTAGTTATTAGGTTGTGAGCTCCTTGTGACCTATTTTAAATCAAAGTTTTATTGTTTATTACGGGGGTATGTTTATTATGAAATCGTCTCAGCTGTAATCTAAAACTTGTTAATAATATTTTGTTGAATCAATTGGGTTATTACGTATTATACATTTTAATTTTACCTCCCTATTTGGATCATATTCTCTATTCTACCAAAATTTATACTAAAATACTAGCTATATTTTTCTATCTGCAAATTATTTCGATCAAAATATTCTTCCTCGCTATCTCTTCCCTTGCGCCACACACTATCTAAGGCATAGAGAGTAAACGTTCAATTTGTCGGTAATTAAGTATAAGAAACGGCAGGTTTGTTCTCTGCCAGCGCCGCTACAGATCATATCGGGTAATGTGATACACTAAATAAAGGCGAAAGTGTTTATAAAATAAATTGTTATTCGTTAATTGTAGGTATGTTAATTAGTGGTGTGCTATTAGATATGATTGATGGTTGAGATAATAGATTTTATCTGAAGCTTTTGTGGTTAGGTTGGTATTACGAATTGGAACATATGTTATTATATTAATAACTCAAATATTTGCTGTCAATATTATTTCATATCGTTTACACCATTTGAACCATTTATTTTTCTACACACACATAAGAACAAAAAAAATAAAAGGTATAAAAAGAAAAAAAAAACACACACACACTCAGTTAACAATATTACTCTTTGAATTGATAGGAGATCACTTTCAGATGAAGCCTTTAAAAAAATTGTAAATATATTTTTTATCGATTCAAAGTTGAAAAGATAATTCGAAATTACTTAAGCTTTAGTCTTTTCAATGAAGAGTATTAATTTTATAGAGAGGTTCAGATTTTTGTTAGAAGTAAACGCAAAAACGGCTGTACAGATTTCTATGCAATTTGACATCATGATAAAAGAAAAACCAGTTCTAGATTAACATAATATAACAGTAAGAAGCGGCGATAGCCTAGTTGGTTGTGGAACGGACTGTCGAGACGAATGTCCGCAAGTTCCAATCCCAAGTGCATAAACCTCTGACTTTTCTTAAAAATTATGTGTGTATTGTTTGTGAATTATCGCTCGCTTTAACGGTGAAGGAAAACATCATGAGGAAACCTGCATACCTGAGAAATTCTCTATTAGGAATTTTCGAGGGTGTGTGAAGTCTACCAAACCGCACTAGGCCAGCATGGTGGACTAAGGCCTATTCCCTCTCAGTAGTAGAGGAGGCCCGTGCCCAACAGTGGGACAGTGTATAATACAGGGCTGATATTATTTATAACCGTAAAAATATACATCGGGATCTTTATCCTGGAAAAGGTATTTTACACGAGCGAATACGGAACACCTTCGAAACCACCGGCCAAACACCCTCATTTACAATACCACCAGGATTTCAACAAAATCAAGCCAAACCACAAATCAACAAACAAAGTACCAATCCAGTGTCCCGATATAATCGACTACTAATAGCTCACGTACTAATGCAATAGACATTAACGCTGTCCTTTAATGGAGGCCCTTGACCTGGCTTAGGATAATAGTCGGAACACCTGCGTGGTGGGTGTTTGTATATTGTCAAGTAGAGCTAGACGTTAGACTAATTTGAAAGGTGAATTTTGAATTAGCAAGTGGAATTGCTCTGAATTAGCATTGTGGGAGGGAGTACTAACGTAAGCGATTCCACTGAGATTTTGAGGTTTGTAGAACTATTATAAATGTCCTCGATGGTGTATTGCATATTGTAGCTACAACTGGCATGCAGAGGTTTTAAATTCGATTTCCAAATCAGACATTGGTAAGAGTTTCCGTGCGCAATATCAAAATTTAATCTGGATTTGTCATTTCGGTAAGAAAACATACCGAAATGAAATCTCAAAGACCACTGCGCCTTTGACTAAGCTCACCAGAATTTAGTGCCCTTTGATGCCCATTTATAAATGCCAGCGTACACCCTGCACCATTGTGTAGGACGTGATATGCCAACACTTTCACAACGGATGATGCTGTATTGACTCTATTAATGATAGACTTTACAATATCCACTATTGCTCCTGCCTCCTCCCATGTGTCATCATGATATAAAACTAACATTTTCAAAGGTATGATATATTTTTTTTTTATTTTCCTTTGCTAAGTATGGTGTAGTTAGATCTAAGCAATTCTAAGTAATGTCAGGGGGGCCTATTCCATCCATGTGTGAATCCATCTTTTTGCAGTTACAGGCGTTCTATTCGAAAGACAGCTCGATAAAAGTATAGGTAAGGGAGACAAAAAATCCCTTATTGAACAATGTAGGCTATCGAAACTGTCCTTCCATTACAATGCCCTTGAAATAGGAATCAATTTAAAAGTTAGCTCACTACAATTAAACAATAATGTCCCATCAATAGCCCTTATTAATCGTCTATAAATAAATTTGATCTTTTTGAAGGTTTGTTATGGATCTGGGTTGCTTTCATGTGTTTTATAAAAGAACCTCACCTTAACAATTTTTTTCAAAAAAATAAACAATGCCGACATCAAAGTGCACCCCACACGGTGTTGTTTTCATAAAAAAAATAAAAACACCCCATTCACGCTGCTGGAGTTAGGTTCAGTATACCGATGAATTCGTTGTTGAATGTGAAGGAATAGATTTGTTGGAGCTAATTTTTTTTATTCGAAATTTACACTAGTTTTTAGGACTTTCTCGTGGTTTTTGTATTTTAATTTTCTATTTAGCTATTGAAAATTGCAGTTTTCATGGTCACGGGTAGACTGAGCTTTTGGTCATGCGAATTCGAAGTAACAATATGTACCTACATTTTACAATTGTCCAAATTTTTATGAAAAAAAAATTTAAACAAGAAAATTTAATGAAAATTGTAAAATGTTGGTAGATATTGTAATGTTGACTTGCCAACGACCAACACCACAGTCTGTCCCGTGACAATGAAGGCTGCACTCTTCGATACCTGCAGAGAAAATTCTTGTACACGTCCATGCACCGGGGGACATTTGCCGCAGCCCTAGACACACAGTCTAGTGTGTATACCTCTTGGTTGCCAATACACATTAAAGCATGGGAGGTCTCGCGAAGATTTCCTGACCTTCTCCTTTCCATCCATTCTAAGAGGGTTTCTTTTCCTTCCCCAGATATGCCCCTCCTAACTTTCCTCCAGGCCGCTGCAGTCGCTAAAGCAGGGGATTCCATATTCCCATTCGTAGGTTTCTCCCGATATTGATTGTGGGATCCGATACACAAGAAAAAACAAGTGACCTGCTTGATTGACCAGTTTATGCTATAAAAAAATCTTAAACTGGCTTTCCAGGTTGCGTGACTTGCATCATCAAGTTTTGGGATAAAGATGAGGGCTTATTCAGAAGAATTCCTGCTCAAACAACTGTGAAGGGTGCATTTCCAAAAATAGGGGGGTCTTTGGTGGATATTCAACCTGAACAGGAGACCTTTATCATTTCCATCGCCTATAGTACAAAGAAACAATTCCAAGATCAGCCTTTTCCCCATATGTAACACACAAATCTATAGTCTAACGGAACCCCAACTAAGGATGTGTTTACACTATCAGTGACGAAGCAACATTAATGCCATATTTATTTACATTGAAAATAACGTGGCACGTGTTGCTGCGTGTCGTTAAAATCCGTCAGAATTCATCCATCTGGTGCGGTTGTTTAAATACTACGTTAAATATGGTTGTGACAGTTTTGGTGGAAAACATCGTTAAATTGTTATAGATGATATAAAATTAAATTAGCATTGTGTAGTTCCAGCAGCTGTATATAGGCAGTGGAAGAAACGGAGGTAGCAGATCCCAATCTTTGTCGAATACGCATTACTTTTCATAGTTATTTATAAAACTCGAAGTTCTCTGATCATAGCAGAACCAACCATCGCTATACTTTGGACTACATGCTGATATTAGTTGGAAATACTTTCTTGATTCATGCTTTCAGTGTGTTTTTATAATTTATTTTTCTAAACTTATTTGTAATAATATTTAACTACCAATCTATTCATCATATCGTAGTTACCTTATAATGATAGAAGTTATCAATAAATTATGAATTAAAAGCACATTTTGCCAACTTAGTCATGTAAAATTTCCTGCTACAAACGAATCTTATGTCGTTTACAAGCAAAAACTAAAAAAACATAATCGTCGCTCACGTGTTTCCTACAATTAAAATGATATTATTTTTTTCCTGGAATATTTCTACAATAAATCTAACTTGGCGCGTGCGCATATTAACACACACACGCTTAAAGAACAGCGCTAAGGTTGCGGTCCCACCATGGAAATAGTTAGCTATTATAACTTGGAAACCTAGTGCTATAAAAAATAAAATTAATCAAAGATTATTACGGTCAAGGAAAATTTTACGTCAGTAATTAACTGAATCAATATTTCATGTATTTATTTTCCGAGGTATCTATCAAAAAAAATATGTTTAATGAAAATATTGATTAAAATATATATAAAAAGGACATGAATTAATAAAGTTGAGAGATACAACATGTATAAATTGTATAATATTCATAAATGTATAATTATATATAATTTGCGGTGAAGGGTGCTAAACTTTTTACAAACATACATGTCGCCGCAGCACCTCGTTATTCGTTGAATTGGTGAATTTCCGGAGCGATAGTGGCGCCATCTATCATTACATCGAGGAAGTATTAGAGACTGCTGTCAATATAAGGACCGGCCGAACAACGACGTGGAAGAATCTTGTAGAAGTTTTTGTACGAGTCTTATTTGAACGCTCGAACCGAGCACATTGTGTATTCCGCTAGTGTTACTATGCAGTAAATTGTTAGTGAAGTAAAGAAGTGTTTCAATAATTGAATAACTGTCTGGAAAATAAATATAGACCGGTGATACAAAAATAACCAAGTAAAGAATTTTCACTCCGACATACATTTATTTCGTTCAAATATTGCTGTAAAGTCCAAAAAATAAAGTACTAAAATAAATTAGTAACCATCAAATTAAACTCTCAAATTGCATACACCACATAATGCGATACATTAACGATATTATTTCATAGCTAACAATCGCTAACTCTAAGCGTGGTGCAGCAGCAACCTTACTCAGCATGCAAACAAATGAAAAACGATCGTTCCTCAGATTACTATAGATTGCAACGTGGACAGATAATGTTTATGGTTGGTTCTTGCAGCGGTATTCAAAGTTGTGCAAAAACATAATACCTGTTAATTTAAGGAAGAGCGTGCGAGTTCAAAGCGTGAAGGTGCTAAGATATTCTGTATTTAGAATGCGAATACTAGTTTTTTTATAAGGATGGCACCTTGATATGTTAGGTAAATCAACACTTCTTTAGACTGTGGTCAACTTTATTTTTAATTAAGTTTTAGTGATTTTTGGTTAGATAAGAGTTGACAGTTATTAAGGGCTGGCTGATTTCTTAATTAGATAAAATATATTCGTTGGATAAAGTATAACACAAACGAATTACAAATAACAGTCGCCCGTGTAAAGTTGTAAATTTGTCGCACTTTCATATTCTGTTAGGTTGTAATTTGTTTGACGGATAACTTTTTATTTGACAATACTTTTGTATTGTTAGATAAAAAAAATGGTAAATTTTTAATAATACTTTAGTCAATTTTTATTTACTCCTAATTAAATTAATTATAATCTAAGTGAAAGTGAGACAATTCGACAATTATTCGCACTACTGCCATGTTCGAAATTAATTGACTATAAAAAAACCTAGAATTAACTTTTAACTATTGTAAAATCAATCTTACTGAATTGGAGGAAATCACAGATAATATCTATGTCTGGTCAAATAACCCTACTCATTTTTTAGAATTTAAATTTAAAAACAAACAAAAACTATCTTTCATCACGCTTTTATGCCCTCAAAGGTATGCAGGCGTGCAACCAGGACACCCACTTTTGCCTTTTGTCTTCCCTTCCATGCTATAATAGAGCACATCGGACAGAAATTCCAATGCCCGGGCTGATAAGTATTAACTGACAAGTACTGAATTTTACTTAACTGCGTCTTAATATAAAGTTTGGAAACCACGCAATACAAGTTCGCTAATCGTTCTATAAGTTTGCTACGGTCAACAGTCTAACCTTGTGCCGAAGCGGCTGCGCACTGCTAATGCAATTTATTTTGTTTACGAGAAATATACCGCGTACTTTATGTGGCTAAATTATGTACAAGTTTAGTTAAAGTTGTAATATTTTTCAATAAAAGCCATTTTAAAGCATGGGAATAAACATAAATCCTTCAATGGTTTATAATTTGATAGAAAATTAAAGTAGAAACAATTTGATGTTAATAAATATACGAATATAATATGTCCCAATGCTTGACAAAAGCTTGTGCAAATGATCGATTTTGGCCATTATTTTGACCAGTTTACATGCTAATCTTCATTAATTTGGACGATCATCAGGCCCTAATCCTGCTAACCAAGTCTATTGTAAACCTAAATCCCAAAGATTTTACTAAGACCCAAAAATCCTTCTTTTGATCGCATTGTCTGAAAATATCATCACGTGTACTCCTATTTTATAACTCATAAAAACTGATCCTTTAATAGTACTAGAAAACAAAATCACATTACATCCAAACCTCATTCTATTAAGCAGACCACAGTCATTTTCAATAAAAAAAAAACAAACAGTCAAAACATGTGGAAGCACCAATTACAATCATGATAGTAGGAAAATTATAACCCTGGTCTGGCTACCGCGTTCTATCCCCTTTTAATGGTGTAATTTAGAGCGGTTAGACAAGGATGGAGACACCAAATGATACGTTGCTATGCTGATCTCCTGGTACTTGGAAATGGACGTCGCTGATTTCTTTTTAAATATTTATGTGCAGGTCAAGTGTAAGTTTGAAATTGAAGATATAAGTGATTATAATTCTTTGTGTAAAGTTAAATATTCAGCTTATATTATATAACTTCACACTTCTGGGAATGGGGTTATAACTTCTCTATGCTTTATGGCGTTTATTATTAATTGCTAGACTTCACATAATATTTTTGCAACGTATTTATTACGATATTTTCCTTCATGAATTACTTATCGGTTAAATAACATCCTCATGACGTCTCAATTTACTTATTTTGATATTATTTATGTTTAAGAAAATGCCGCAAACTAAAAACATCACTACACAAAACTCAATAAGAGAATATAAAGGATCAAACATTACTAGATCATTAATATCTTGTCTAATATTATCTGTATCTTATAATTCAGTAATTAATCCAACCTCTATAAGGGTAATCATATTTAAAATTGTAGTGTTGGTCTGTACATTTTGTATTTGGACAACATTGCCAACAATTAGGAATGTTGTCACGATTTATAGTCCATATTGTCAGTTATAATTAATGCTCCCACAAATGAGGTGTTACTTAAATGGTAGTATGGTAGATAAGCTACTGGATAAATTGGAAAGTTATAATGTTCTTCGAAAGGTCGTAGGATTGTGTGATTCTATCGAGAGTTCACGTTTTAGATTAAATAAACGGCGTTTGAAATCATCTTCAGGACCTATTCTGGATGGTAATAAATGAGAATCTGACGCTACCAATCTGGTAGGTAATACTTTAAAACCAAGATGTGATAAGTTAATTCTCCTGGCTTCAACTAAATTCAAGGTTATGTTTTTGGATACCAAGTAATTTTGGACAATTGTAAAATGTAGGTAGATATTGTAACTTTGACTTGCGGATGACCAACACCTCAGTCCGCCGAGACCATGAAAGCTGCAATAATCAAAACGTCGGGAGAAAATAATAATATAAATAACCGCGATGAAGTCCGTAAATCGTTTTATTTCAAAGTAAATTAGAATAAGATTTCCAGTAATCGGTGTTATATCCATTGCTATTATGAATCTTCAGGCTTGTTTTATATGACAAAGAATCCTGTCGATTTCTGAAGTCCAAAATACTAGAAATCCAAAAAATAAACTAAACTTAGCAGTTCCATTTCAAACGTCAATCACATGTCACTGACAAATTCCAACATGGGACTAAAACTATTCCAAACAAAACTTGCATTTGACCCGAAATTAAAACTTCCAAAATCAATGTTCATGTCACACTAGAATGTTTAAATCATGTTTGTCTTTTTGAGTTTGGGGTGAATCCGTAAATAGAAAGGTGATGACTATTGACATTTTAATTGGTTTCTAATTTTGAAGCGGAGGTGGATTTTGGAATTTAAAATACGGGCTGCTAAGTTGAACATTGTTGGAATAATGAAAATTAGTGAAGTAAAATAAATCATGGCTTTAAAATTTTCCCTTTAAAAGTTTCTGTACGGTTGAAGACTTTTATAATTAGTATTAGCGTACCTTTAAATTACACAATTTTTTTAAAGTCAAAAAAATGAGCGCAGTATTAGTGTGAATATTTATTTATTTGAATAATGATTTTATAATTTATGCGAATGTTAGACATTGAGATAAAATAATTTTAGGGATTATATCGCGGTTCTTATATTATTATTTCCTCTCGACAATTCGAAGACTTTGCAGCCTTTATTATAATTATAAAATGTAGCTAGATATTGCCCTAAAACCAAGAAGGCTGCAAAGTTTTCAAAACTTCGGTTAAAATAATAATATAAAAAACCGTGATAAAATCAGTAAAATAGTTTTATTTCAATAAATATTTTTTATTATTATTTTCTTTCTAAGACACTAATTGTTGCATTTTATTTTAAAAAGTCAACATAATATTGTTAATAAACTCCTTGATATAAAATACGCATCAAGCCACGTCCTCAATCAAAAATGTCATCTAACCAATCAAAACAACAATAACATTATTTAAATAAGTTAAAAACAATTTTAACTATAACAATTAAATCGAAAGCACTACATCAACAGCAATCGTTATTAGAAACATTTATTAACCCCACACAAAACACACTTGACAAAACAAAACATTTCTATGACAAATTGTTTTATATTTGTACGCCGAAAATAGTACAATAAGCCAAAACCACTTAATCTCACCGAAAATTTCGACACAACTAAATTAATATTAATAGAGAAAAAAAACACCCCAATTGGGGTGACTAATACATGTGAATTGACAAAAAGTTTCTTAAAATGGAGCATGATGGATGTTCCTTTTTTATCTTTTTCCGTTGACAAAAGACGCGTCAACGTTGGAACGTTCAATAAATTTTTGGATAATTACGTAAGTTGAAGTAAATTGGGTTCAGTTTTAGATTTATTTGTGAAATGTAATACCGTGATGAATGGCCATTGATTTCTAATAGATCTTTTGTTATTTAAGGTGTTTAAAACAGGGAGGATGGTATTTAAATTGATGGCTTGGTTGTTGCCACTTATTATAGTTGTTTTAAAGACTTATATTAACAGTTGTTAATTCTTTACAAACATTTTTGAAGTATAATTAAAGTCAATATTTCATGTTGCGTAAGCTCTGATTTTAGATGTTTTTTATTGGATTGTATTATTTTTATTGACATGATGTTTTGAGTTACTATACAAAACTGACTTAGAAACATCAAAATATTGCTCTACGTAATTGGCCTGTAATATCTATTGTAAATGATCTAAATAGCATCAACTTTTGTTTCTGAGACATTTTCTTTGATGGCTGCAAATACCAATATGAATAAGGTAAATCCAGCCACAAGATGATTCCAAAAAGAATGCTATTTCCAATATATAATAACAATATCAGCCCTATATTATATACTGTCCCACTGCTGGGCACATGCCTCATCTACTACTGAGAGGGAAACGAATTCCAACTCATAAAAATTATATAACTATTTTATAGATAACTTGAAAAGGTTACAATACTAAATATAAAACTACACTAACAAAGTAGAAAATAAAGACATTAAAAATGTCAACCACATTTTACTAAACCATTTGCGAAGCCGATTACCAATTTAAGATATTAATGAGTACTTAAAGGAAGAAGACCCTAGACACCGGGGCTTACCCGCCAATCTCTACTCGTATACTTGTCAATTTAACCCGACGACACTAACATAAAAAGTTATGAGCTAAGTTAGCCCGGTTACACACTGTGAATTTTGAATAAGAAGTTCCATAAGTAAACGCTAGAGATGGAGGTATCTGGAGCAAGGAATTAGATTTGCAATTTTATGCAGTAATAAAATGTGACTAAAGTTATATTTTGCTTGGATTTTGGTAATATTTATTAACTATGAGCCACTTTAACTATGTTGAATTATAAGCTATTATATAATCAAAAAGCAAAGTGAGACGAGAGATGATTACCTCTCGATAGTCGACACAATTATGTTGGCCTATTGAAGCCGGATGTATCTATACACAGGCTGATTTCGGAACGCGACACACTTACGAGGGCCACTATGGCGAGTTTTGACACCTTGTGGACGGCAGTGGCTATCTGAGCGGATATAAAATATATCCTACCACCAGCAAATCAATTATCATATGCTATCAAAGAAAAGGATATTAAAATATTTAGCGCCATATAATTAAAGGTCAAATTCGCATGTCACCATCACTATAATATAGTATATAAAAAATGACAACAGAAAAAAAAATATGATTAAAAAACCTATAATCTTTAACACTGATTAACTTAGTAATCATCAGTTACTAAAGATCAATGTTTATCAATGATTAAACAATAATAATTCCCGGCACCGAGATTAAAATTGCTTTTTAATTGATGACCCAGACGATAAGGTCAACTTGGCCGTACGCACTGGATGTTCTTAATATAGATTATTTTGCATCGTTTAATGGTTAATTGCAATATTTTCATCAACGCAGTCTGCTGATGTTTTAATGTGTTCAGTTGTTTGTAATTCGATCAGTGATGTTCATTGTTTTGATGATCCTCTGTTCAATTTTATATGAGACTAGCTTTTGCCCGCGGCTCCGCCCGCGTTATAAAGTTTTTCAGGCTAAAGATTTCCGTTATAAAAGTAGTAGTTTCCCGGGAGCCTATGTTCTTCCCAGGGTCTCAAACTGTCTCCATACCAAATTTCATCTTAATACGTTGGGTAGTTTTTGAGTTTAACACGTTTAGGCAGACGGATGCAGCGGGGACTTTGTTTTATAATATATTTTTAGAACTTTTAAGAGGAACAATCCCGTCATACATCATTGTTGCATAACTTTAACCGTTTACGCAGCGCACGCAACGGACACTCTCAAAACTAATAAATTGTCCCCGTTTTTGCAACATGTTTCATTACTGCTCCGCTCCTATTGGTCATAGCGTGATGATATATAACTATAGCACTCCACAAACAAAGGGCTATCCAACGCAAAAATATTTTTTAAATTTGGACCGGTAGTTCCTGAGATTAGCTTTTACTGCTCCGCTCCTATTGGGTATAGCGTGATGATATATAGCCTATAGCGCTCCACGAACAAAGGGCTATCCAACGCAAAAAGATTTTTTCAGTTTGGGCCGGTAGTTCCTGAGATTAGCCATTACTGCTCCGCTCCTAATGGGTATAGCGTGATGATATATATATAGCCTATAGCACTCCGCGAACAAAGGGCTATCCAACGCAAAAAGATTTTTTCAGGTTGGACCGGTATTTCCTGAGATTAGCCATTACTGCTCCGCTCCTATTCGGTATAGCGTGATGATATATAGCCTATAGCACTCCACGAATAAAGGGCTATCCAACGCAAAAAGAATTTTTCAATTTGGACCGGTATTTCCTGAGATTAGTCATTACTGCTCCGCTCCTATTCGGTATAGCGTGATGACATATAGACTATAGCACTCCACGAACAAAGGGCTATCCAACGCAAAAAGAATTTTTCAGTTTGGATCGGTATTTCCTGAGATTGGCCATTACTGCTCCGCTCCTATTGGGTATAGCGTGATGATATATAGCCTATAGCGCTCCACGAACAAAGGGCTATCCAACGCAAAAATATTTTTTCAGTTTGGGCTGGTAGTTCCTGAGATTATCCATTACTGCTCCGCTCCTAATGGGTATAGCGTGATGATATATATATATATATATAGCCTATAGCACTCCACGAACAAAGGGCTATCCAACGCAAAAAGAATTTTTCAGTTTGGACCGGTATTTCCTGAGATTAGCCATTACTGCTCCGCTCCTATTCGGTATAGCGTGATGATATATAGCCTATAGCACTTCACGAACAAAGGGCTATCCAATACAAAATGATTTTTTTAGTTCGAACCGGTAGTTCCTGAGATTAGCCATTACTGCTCTGCTCCTATTGGGTATAGCGTGATGATATATAGCCTGTAGCACTCCACGAACAAAAGGCTATCCAACGCAAAAGAATTTTTCATTTTGGACCAGTAGTTCCTGAGATTAGCCATTACTGCTCCGCTCCTATTGGGTATAGCGTGATGATATATAGCCTATAGCACTCCACGAACATAGGGCTATCCAACGCAAAAAGAATTTTTCAGTTTGGACCAGTAGTTCCTGAGATTAGCGCGTTCAAACAAACAAACAAACAAACAAACAAACAAACAAACAAACAAACAAACAAACAAACTCTTCAGCTTTATATAATAGTATAGATTCCGTTATAAAAGTAGTACTTTCCCGGGAGCCTATGATCTTCCCAGGGTCTCAAACTGTCTTCATACCAAATTTCATCTTAATACGTTGGGTAGTTTTTGAGTTTAATACGTTCAGGCAGACAGATGCAGCGGGGGACTTTGTTTTTATAATATATTTTTAGAACTTTTAAGTGAGACATTCCCGTCATACATCATTGTTGCATAACTTTAACCGTTTACGCAGCGCAGGCAACGGAAGCTCTCAAAACTCATAATTTTCCCCGTTTTTGCAACATGTTTCATTACTGCTCCGTTCCTATTGGTCATAGCGTGATGATATATAACTTTGAGCACTCCACAAACAAAGGACTATTCAACACAAAAATATTTTTTCAGTTTGAATCGGTAGTTCCTGAGATTAGACATTACTGCTCCGCTCTATTGAATATAGCGTGATGATGTATAGCCTATAGCACTCTACGAACAAAGGGCTATCCAACGTAAAAAGAATTTTTCAGTTTGGACCGGTAGTTCCTGAGATTAGCCATTACTGCCCCGCTCCTATTGGGTATAGCGTGATGATATATAGCCTATAGCACTCCACGAACAAAGGGCTATCCAACGTAAAAATATTTTTCAGTTTGGACCGGTAGTTCCTGAGATTAGCCATTACTGCCCCGCTCCTATTGGGTATAGCGTGATGATATATAGCCTATAGCACTCCACGAACAAAGGGCTATCCAACGCAAAAAGAATTTTTCAGTTTGGACTGGTAGTTCCTGAGATTAGCCATTACTGCCCCGCTCCTATTGGGTATAGCGTGATGATATATAGCCTATAGCACTCCACGAACAAAGGGCTATCCAACGCAAAAAGAATTTTTCAGTTTGGACCGGTAGTTCCTGAGATTAGCGCGTTCAAACAAACAAACAAACAAACAAACAAACTCTTCAGCTTTATATAATAGTATAGATTTTAAGATGATTTTAATGTTTTTGAGTTATTGTTTTAACTAGTGGTTGGAATTATATTATAGATTTTCCTCCTTTATTTTTATAATTCGATTTCAAAAGCATCAATATATTATGGTATTTTAATTTGACATATACTTTACTGAAGAATTCAATCCTGAGCAATTATAATACTATAGTGTTAGGAAAAATATATTCATTTTTGTATAATCTGATGAGGAATTTAGATACCAGCCAATTTACGACACTAACAAAAAACACAAATTTCTTACAATACTTACTGCGATACAATTTAAGCATGATATATCTATTTGCTGGTGGTAAGATATATTTTATATCCGCCCAGATAGCGACCACCATACACAAGGTGTTAAAATCCACCACAGTGGCATACGTAAGTGTGTCACGATTCGGGATCAGCCTGTGTATATCTGGTTCCAACAGGCCGGCATGATTGTGTCGACTGTCAAAGGGTAATCATCTCTCGTCACACGACATTCTATTGGACCCCACTCTACTTACCATGAGATACATTGGGGCCACAATGCCGTATAAAAGATAATAATATTTTCAAAACCTGCGTTCTGCCTGTAACCTTCTACTCCAATGTCCTTCTCATACTTCTGACTTCATCCATTCTTCCTTCACTGTCCAATCTATACTACTTTGGAATACGCTCCCCTCGGAAATCAGGACGTCTATTAACAGGTTCACTTTTAAATCTAAAGTCCGGATGCCCCTCGCCAATAGTGTAGCAGATTCTCAAACATAAAAGTCTCTGGAAATTATTTTATTTTATATTAAGTATATATTTTATAGTATAAGTATATCTGTATTTAAGTAGAATGTTTGTTTTATATAATATATGTATTGTCTTATTTATTTTTATATACCTACACAAAGGTTGACTGTTAGAAAATGCCTCAGGCATTAAGTCCGCCTGTATACATTTACTGTATATAAAGTTTAAATAAATAAATAAAAAAAAAATATTTGGTGGTGTTTTCTTAAGATAACATAAACTTTAATACAGCTACTTTCTTGCTGAGATTGTGTGCATCCAGCCTTAAATCTAAATGGTCAATAATGGCAACATGAGATGCTCAGTCGGTCCCGTATGCTATAGAATAAATGGACTGAAGCGAAGATGGTCTCGAGATTCATTAATATTTTTATGTTTCTTGTTCAATGCTTATTGAATTGGTTATTTTACATCAGACCACAGGCAGCGAATTAAAATGTTACTTTGTTGAGAAATGATATTTTATTATTTAATTTGTTAGAAATAAATTATTACTGTATTTATGATTGTTGCTAGTTGTAGCTAGCGACTTTGGCACCATGTTAGATAAAAATAATAATAATAATTAATAGAAATTTAAAATTACAACAAAACGTACTGTCAGGCATCAGGATAATTGTACAAAAGTACAGTCAGCATAATAGCTGAAAAAGTTCAAAATAAGAAGACGCCTTTAAACTTTTATGTCTTTATAAACAATAGTTTTTTCTTCAAAGAGTTTCTTTTATAAAGTTTTTAGTTAGTTTGAAGTTAATATGTAGAAGCGTTTTAAAGTTTTGAATCAGGTACTTTTGTGTGTGACTGTACATTATTGTCGTATTAAACAAATAAAATACTAATTGTACATATTACCCACATTCCCCAAAGATCGTTTAGTTTTATCCTAGTATTGTTCTGCTAAGCTCTTATTATTAGGCAGTGGCGAAGAATGAAATTTTCCGAAAAGGAATCCAACACAACATATATTTTGATAATATATGCATGAATGCGGTCTACAAATCGTTCGAATAATAATTCGATTTTAGGGAATTATGAAAGGGAAGACAGCAAAAATCGGGTCATACGGACACTTTTCCACTGGTGTTAAGTAATGCATACAATCACGCATTTATCCCCGAAGGGGTATGCAGAGGCACAACCAGGGCACCCACTTTTCATCAAATGGGCGAGCCTATTGTCATATCGGATACAAATTCCAAATTTCTAGCTGATACTGAGCAGAAAAAGCCAGATATCACTTTACCCAGGATTCGAATCCAGGACCTCAGAGCGCTGCCGTACCGCGCATGCAGTACAACTACGCCCCCGAGGTAGTCAAGTTAGGTAACCCATTTGTCCATTAGCCAGTCTTATAAAAACACGTCGCTGTCATTACTTCCAAACTCTTCAAACCAATAAAAATCTTGTAACATAAAATTTTACAACGGGACTTCTTCGTGAGTGAAGGGATGAAGTTCAAATTCAGGAAAATCTCTTTTAATGAGCACGGTGTTGAACATTTTTAAAAATGTTTTACCGAAATAATCTTTTTGAATTGGTTTTTGGATATTAGTTTCTTGAGGAACAAATTTTATGTCACCCGTTTTATGATGATGAAGGTAAAGAACGTTCCGAATAATTTTGATATCTTAAATTTATCAATTTATTTTTGATTTAAAACTATGTTGATACATAATGCAGTCGCCTATAAAAACGACAAGAATCTGTAGTATTTTAATAACTATAAATTTTCAAATGCATCAAGAATCATCTTCAATGCATTACATTAATTGCCATAGCAACGTTGATACACAGCAATTGCACGTATTCGCAATAATTGCTACTAAAATTAAAAACTAACCACTTTCGCATTAACATCTATTTTTGACAATCTAACTTCGACCATCAACATCTTCCCACACTCCCAAAAATAAATTTATGGTATAACTAATAATAAGTCGAGTGGTACAGATTGGTTGAGGAGCTCCAAGTACTGCTGAGTGGTGTTCCCATGTCGCTGAAAATAACATTATGTTTATTGTATCAACATTAGTGTAATAGATGCTACTGTATTCTCATGTTTTGTTTCTACGGTTAATTGCCGAACACCGAGCAAAACGATTGATGGATTTAGTGAAGTAAAAGAAAATTCTTTTGAGACATAACTTTTGTTAGATTGATTCGCCATAATTACGATAGCCTGCCTAATCATCTTACTGAAATATAATAAATTTAGGACTCTAGGTTTTCTGTGACAGAATGATATAACATCAGCAGAGCTTGCTTGTTGATATCGCAGAAAAAAATTGCAACGCTCCATTTGTTTTTTTAAAAGTCAACACAGTTTCGTATTTCACCATTCTTAACGTGGAGTATATCAATATAAGTACTCTGATCACTCCTTATACATCTACATTTCATACCAAATCCAATACTATTGCGTCTATCACTGTTAACATTAAAATCAACGCCTATTCCAACTCCACTAAGGTTTCAATTCCCACATCCATCTCCAATAACAAGATGCCCATTTGTGTCCACCGTCGCCAAGCAGTCTGGTGACACATAGAGCAGCTGGTGTCATGATCAGTCTCCAAGGCATTCAGTGACACGCCTTATACGATCTGCCTGTACCTTTGATTTATTATTGCAATTATTCCAAAATAATCAAGTTGACAATCCAGTTCTGACAAAGGAATTGTAATGTCGATTGTTACTTGGATAGTATCCCTGTGAAAGTAGGTTACATTATCATGATCTTTAGATATTATATCTGATAGGTTCTAGGTATTTCTTATACGAAAGTTCAACTGAAACTACACTGTCTTTTTTGTACTTCGAAATAACAGGAAACAAGTACCAGACACTTAGCTATGAAATCCAAAATTTCAAGATAACCAACTCAATTCAGTCGTTAATAAAACTATGCTTAAAGTTGTGGGTGGCAATACCACTGTTTACAAACAGACGTAGCGCTTACCAACACGCGAGCAACTTATATCCTCACTTATTAATATATAAAACTAAATTACTGCGTCCTTCTCAATCTTCAAAACCCTCAACGCATGAAAAATATCCCTATTATCTTAAATATTTGCGACGACGACGACGTATCATTAAACCGTCAGGTGACACATTTGCACCAGTAAAAAAGGAGTAAAACGCAAAACTGGTGCACGTGTACAATAGAATTAAGCAGTTTACGCAGAATCCAGAAATAGCCAACCGGGCATAATTACAGCGACGAGGGAGAATGCTGTCATCTCCCGTTGGATGTTTTCTTTTATTTTATTCGTTAAGTGGATTATTCACTTTGCTAACATTGTCTTTGACCGCTGATAAATTACTAAACGTCTTCATTTTCGAGTGATACGTTAGATCAGCGTGTTGAAAGATAAGTCGAAATCGTAAATCAAAATTGTTGCCTTGTAGAGTAAACATATAAAGTTATGTTCCTAGCATACTATTCAAGAAAATTAATCAGGCAGTATTAATAAATAGTCAGATTCTAATATTCTATTTTTAACTTGATACTTAGTATTTCATTTGTTGTCTTTCCCTAATTTGGGGTTCACACATTATTTACGGAGTTTCATTAATCTCAAAAACTTAGAAACTGTTCAAATTTCTGAAATTTATTCTCGCGAAAGCCAGAATTCATAAATGACAGTCAATTTCAATGCTAACTGTAATGTAAACTACAGTAAAAACAACTACGTTTTAATATTCATAAGTACATCTAAGTGTTTGCAGTTCTCGAGAGCTGTGACGTCATTTCAAACAAAGGAGATCTTGGAGCCACACTGTCTGGCCACGTGGAATTTTGCGTAATAATCACCTAGTGTTTCATCTTACGTATTGTAATTATGACTATCGTATTTTGACTTCATTGTCCTATGATATGTTCGATGTTTGAGGCCTTGCTTATTATAATTGCAAATATATTTTTTTGATTTCAAATCCTGTTGTGTTACAATTGTTTTTGAACGCTCGGGTCAGTTTTAGAGGTGTAGCTTAGCATATTTTCATAAATATATTTTCAATTTACGAAAATTGCTTATATACACCTATTTTTATAATCATTCTATTCCTTAAAAAAACTTCAAAACTATAGCAACATAGGAGTTGCAAAAATTCTTAACATAGAATTGCATGTTTCTCTGGTCACGTAATTGGTCGAGTTTTGTTTAAGGAAAACAATATCCAAACTTTGCCGCCAGATGTCGCTATATAAAACTTGCAACTAAAAGCAGTAAGCCTTATTCCACTAGTACGAATTCGTGAATAAATACGTCTAAAAATGAACTACAATATATGAGTTAAAATATAAACAATAGCGTACATTGCGCAACACATAGTAAATACTCTAAATTGCACTTCCATACGACTCATATTGTAGTAACTGGTATGTATAAGTATATTTATACATCACGTTAGCACGTATAAACTGCACATAAGTAATGCCAAGGACACATATATCGAAGCAAATGATTTTCCAGTTACCATTTTCAGTAAAAACATGTTCCGATGTATGCTATTTGTATGGACTTATGCACGTATCTTCAAAGATCTTAAGTGTTACACGCGCGAGATTCCAATTTCAACTCTACTAGTTTCACGTTAGAGTTGACTTTGGAATGTAGGTGTATGGATTTAGGTTTTTTACTATAGCAATGATGTGTAGGGCTATTGCAATCAAGGTCTACAAGACTTGCAAGTTGAATGTCAAAGTATTGTTTACGTTTTTATATAAAGTCGCATTTGTTATTATAATGATGGCGACACGCGGTTTTACTCGCTTTTGTTTCTAAGAAACGTTGGGCGTTGCGTTCGTTTTGCAATAGATGGCGCTGATTGCATATAACGTAACATTAAACTTTTGTTTAGTGGTTGTTATATCTAACGATTAACTATTTATCAAATTAGATAAATAAATTTCCTTCTACCGCAATAATTAGCGGGCATTAAATAAAAACCATGTTAAGTTGGAGGTAAGTGTAAGGTACTTAAGCTTGCAATCTCTACACCTGCGACAAATCCATCAAAAAGCGGCTCCACCCAAAACACCGAATTACTAAAGACAGCGTGACACTGTGCACTTTGCAATTATACTTTTTTTTTAACAATGATAATTAAAATTCAATTTCCGAAGTGAAATCTGCCATCCCGAACTAAGCCATTATGGTAGACCAAGGCCTTTTCAGTAGTGGAGACCTGTGCCCAGGAATGGAACTGATATTTTATGATACAAAGTAAGGCACACAAAGGTCATGAAGAGCTCCTTTCTGAAGCGAAGTCTGCCATGCCGAACTAAGCAAGTGTGGTAGACCAAGGCCTTTCAGTAGTGGAGACCTGTGCTAAGCAATGGAACTGATATTTTATGATACAAAGTAAGGCACACGGAGGTCATGACGAGCTCCTTTCTGAAGCGAAGTCTACCATCCCGAACAAAGCCAGCGTGGTAGACTAAGGCCTTTTCAGTAGTAGACCTGTGCCCAGCAATGGAACTGATATTTTATATTGGCACACAAAGGTCATGCAGAGCTCCTTTCCGAAGCGAAGTCTACAATCCCGAACCAAGTCAGCGTGGTAGACTAAGGCCTTTCCGTAGTAGAGTCTGTGCTCAGCAATGGAACTGATATTTTATGATACAAAGGTCATGCAGAGCTCCTGACTAAAAGGATACTATATAGAGTTCACATGATGGCTACATTAACGGGCATCGATTCGGTGACCCGACGGAGATCGTAATGTGTTATTTGTGTAGGGACTGTAAAATTAACGGAACCTGCGCAGGTCTGCGAGGGCTGTTGGCGCGAGTTGGCAGCTAGCAGCGTGGCGATTTGTTAACATAAACTTAAAATATAGATAGAGTTAAAATTAAATAGAAGCCTAATCCCTCTCAGTAGTAGAGGAGGCCCATGCCTAACAGGATAGTTTATAATACAGGGCTAATAGTAGTTAAAATAAAATCATAATGATTATGTTTAAACAAATTTTTGATATTGATATAAAACGATTTTTGAATTTTATTATAATGTTCGTTTATTGTTAACTTTGAATTGCGGATGACCAATACCTCAGTCCGCTTCGAAAACATGAAGGCTGCAAAGTCTTTGAAATGTCGGGAAAAAATAATAATATCAAAAACTGTGATAAAATTGATTCATTTATTACTCACGCAGGGAACATGATGCTTATGACAGATCCAAGATATATAATAATAATAATTATTATAATTAAGAGTTACTTTCATAACTACACTAACAGTTAACAACTTCACAGAAAGTTAGTGCTAGAAGTAAAATGTAAAAAAACAAAGCATAATAGCTAGCTTGAACTGAGAGGCAAGAGTATATACGTATATTATATGTATATTCTAATAAAATATTGTCAAGGACATGTATCATTAAAATCTATTTTCTTTTCTAATTACCATAGGATTTAATTTTCATTAAATATACCTATAGTTCTGCGAATAGGTTGCCTAAATGAACAAGTCAAGACTTTGACTACGTGAGTACGCCCTCTCATTGCATCGCTAGTCGCTAATGAATTAAAACAAACCCGTTCTTGAGACAGGTTTCCAGTGTTAGCATCCTTTATGTTTGTTTACAGTATATTTTTAGCAATATCTCGCTGAATTATAGTTTTCAAATTGCTTCTT
This sequence comes from Manduca sexta, assembly GCF_014839805.1. Classification (NCBI taxonomy): domain Eukaryota; kingdom Metazoa; phylum Arthropoda; class Insecta; order Lepidoptera; family Sphingidae; genus Manduca; species Manduca sexta. Next base: position 2,461,070 of record NC_051120.1, on the reverse strand, counting down.
GATTGTTTTTTACGAGCATTATCGTCTTTTTTAGCCAAATTGCACGAAAAGGTATACTAAACAATTATTGCTAAGAGTTTACTTTTATGGTTAAGCAATTGATTCGATGAAATGTTTTTAACTTTTATAGGCTTTGAGCTAAATGATTTTTATTTTGTAGCCTTGTTGTTGGATCGGGTATTTTTAGAATTTTTCCACAAACCTTCAAGGTATATTCATTTTTTATTTTTAATGAGTTTACAAAATGGTGAAGTTTATTATTCACGTAGGTATTTGTGTTTTCGACAGAGGAGTGTCAGAGGGGGACTAGGTCCCGCTATTTGATACGTATTCCCCCCTCCCCCCACAAACATTCGAGGTTGTATAAGTTAGCTGATCCTACCGTGTATAGCGTTAAAACCGAAATTTTGGATTTGTGGTCAAATACCAACTGGAGTGATTTTGGAATGATAAATAATTATTCAATTGGCCAAAACAGTATTACTATTTATTTTTAACAAGTAATATTTTATGATCAATGTGTAATATCTTGGATTCATCATCATCATCAGCCTATATCTTTGTCCACTGCTGGACATAGGCTTCCTCCAATATGCGCCATTTTACCCTGTCTTCGGCCTGTCGCATCCAGTTCTTACCAGCAACCTTTCGCAGATTGTCACTCCACCTAGCTGGAGGGCGTCCTACACTACGTTTGCCGAGCCGTGGTCTCCACTCAAAAACTCGTTTACCCCATATCTTGGATTACGGAGCCCTAAATAGAAATGAGAAATAAGTATTAATAACATTCTAAACATAATTTAATTAACAATTATATAATTAGAAATTATCTAGAACTTGATACTATAATCAGTCGTTAAGTAGGAAGCCTTGACAATGTCCATTTGATCAAACATAACATCTCATCATGATGCGCAGACACGCATCGGGTTCGCGAGGCGAATGACCGATTGCGCCCTACGTGTTTACAATTATTTAAAAAAGAACCGCTTTATTATGGCCTTTGGGTTTGTTATGTGTACTTTGTACTGGAGGTCTTCAAAACTGGTGATAAATATGAACAATTGTTTTACCACAATCAAGTTTGTTGATACTGTATGAGTTTTTATTTCAGTGCGATGTTTTTCATTGTGTGGATATAGTTATATTCTAATGATGGTAAGTCTATCAATAGCTCACTAAAACAGCATCTCGTGGCAGTCGTATTTGTCAATAGTAGTCAAGGTATTTTAACTTAATAATATTGCCCTGGTTTAAGAAATGACTTAGGATCTGATGCAAAAGTTTCAATACTAACGTAATTTACTCGACCGAATTTCGGCTACGGCGGCCAACCTCAACGGAGGTCAGCCAAGTATGCATGAGATATTATAGTGTACAACTGCGTGCGCAATGCAGGTGAACAGGTGCACTCTCTGTTCCTTCACTCTCCTAGTTAGGTGAGACGGCAATCCGACACCACAGGAGAGAGATCAGATATTATGATATTAAGCTCCAAAAATAACAAATTCATAATAATAATGAATATAATGAAAATGACCACTATTTCTTCGAAACTAAGAGATACTACTTGAAATCCATATTGACATTCTGTCCGTGGCAGATAATCGTATGAACAATTTTGCTCACGATCCAACTGTTCTGTTTAAGGGCATGCTTACGTGGAATATTAGGTAACGAAAATACACGTACATAGAATAAAAAACAATTAACTGTGGTAGGTTACTTACATAGTTAGTTTTAGCAACATCTAACAGTTTTTTTTATTGGTTGGTTTTATTTGGTTAGCTGTATGATACAAGTTTTGCATATAGTATGAAGCTCTATCGTGGAAGATTTTGTCTTTGGTAATCAGTTTGCTGGAAGCCCAGTCTTTCTTTGCTGTCTTTTCAATCTCTTGGTGTAGTCGGATTGCTGGAAGCCCAGTTTTTCTTCGCTGAGTTTTCAATCCACAATTATTTACTTAACCTTTAAAATATTTCTATATTACTGCCAATACTTACTCCTACATTAATTCTGCATCAAATATTTAGTCTAGCAATAAACAATACTTCAAAAGTTTTGTTATTCAACAGAACAGGTGCAACAGAAGCAGACTGTTATTACAAAACTACGTAGAACGTAAACAATATAGAAACCTGGACGAAACTAAACATAAATTTGCATATAGTAGCCATTGGCAGGGAAATATAAGCAAATCCAAGAACTAAGATATTATCATAACAATAGTGTAAAATAAATGATATAGATAGTGTTAAGGGATCGAAACAAAAACTAAATTTCTTGTTCTAAAATATAGATATTAGCACGAATTCGCATCTCAGATACCATTAGTGATAAAAGAAATTACTCTTATTGATTTTGAAGAAGTTTAAAAGTCTAAATAAGATTACGATACAAGTTAAGCTAGATTCACAAAATCAAATCAATAATCTCAAGCATTAAATTTGTATTAGTAAATATTTGGAACTTACGAATTTAGAGATCGTTTTCACCGTCTCACTTCTTGTCTGCTCTTGAATTAACCGTCCCGTTTTACCTTCCATACAATCGGAACAGTTTACACGTTTGATAAACACGTGGAAATACGTTTGTTTACGTTTTTACGTTGACGTAGGTCATGCGCATCTGGAGTTGAGATTTTTTTTTACAATTTTTTAACGTCTGCTCAACGTCTATATTTGTACTCGTTAAATTTATTTTTAGTTGTTTTTTTATACTATATTATGTGGAACGTGTTGGTTGTAACAGTAAACAGTTTTAATCTTCGATTGTGTTTTCTATGTTTTTTGTTACTGTTTTGATTACGTACAGTTTTATTTTTCTGTAATATGTCTTATTAAGTTGATATTAGTTGGTTTGAGTAAAGTTTTTTCTTTCTACAACAATTATTTTATTTTCATTAAGTTGATATGGGTTGCTTTTAATATATTTCTTTTGTTCTTTTATAAACCAATCTTTGGTTCATTTAAATTGGTCACTTGAGTTCAGGTACGTGTTAAAATTGTTCATTTCTTGATCAAATTGATCGCAAATTGCTGGCTACCGTTTTTCTTTTTCGTTTACATAAATCATAGTGTGGTGCAAGTTAATAAAGACACGCGATTCCAATCTATTATTAACCGAAGTTTACACATGTTTGTGAAATTTTATTTTTATGTGTATTCGACTATCTTAATTGAAACTTTGAAGCATTAACCCTAAGTCCCTGTCGATCATAACTTAACAATCTTATAAGAATCGCCTTAAGCATACCATTCTGTTTCTGACAATTTAAACTTCTATTTTCTTTTATCTAATAGTATATCTACATCAACATACATCTTTTACGACATTAATTCTTTTTGCTTCTCGCGCAGCTTCCTCATACTGACAACACGCTCCAGTCGTAAATCATTACTATTAACACCCTACTACAAGACAATTTTAACATAAATTTCCAATAACAAAACATATTTTCATCGCTTAACGTCCCCAAAGCTTCACGCTACCTCATCTCACTCAGAGCAACCGCCGCGACACCACACTGCACTCAAGTGCGACGACTCGCCACTTATTTACGATTTGTTTTTGTAATTTTAAACCTCTCAAAAACCGGGACACGCGCACCGTGGTATACGTATGCGATTTTAATCGTTCGCAGCGCGGTGAAATTATACTTCTGTAACGGGTTATACGGGTTTAATGTAAGGCAGTAGGCAGGGGATTATGTTTACCAAATTAATATTGTTTTGATATTAAAGTCAATGGTTTGGCACTTGAGTTAAAGCTGAATGTGTCGAGTTAGTGCCAGAATTTTAGATTATAGAATGGAATTGGTGGAGGCAAATGCAAAGGACTTGGTTTACTTGACTTGATGATGACTTTAGCAGAATCCAAGAAATATAATAAATATGTAAGTTAATCAAAGTCAAAATAATATAAATTGTCTTTTTTCGTATCGCTTATATCGTCATGAATCTACCACAGCTTCGGAAAATGTTATTGCTGTGAAGTAGCCGCGTGAGTAACTCCATCAGCAATACAATGTGTCAAAATAATAAAAAAATACTATATTAAAAAAATGTCAACTTACTGATAAAAATATTATAGAAATAATAATAAATATAACATTTAATATGTGAATCAATACAATGCCAAGCATTTGTGTCGTTTAAATAATTGCAAATATTATGGTAAACTTTTTTACAGAAGCCATTTTATAGTATTAAAATAAAACTATTTTACGAATTATGTCGCAGTTTTTGTATATATAATTATCTCCCAAAAATTCGAAGACTGCAGCCTTTATGGTTTGGGTTTTTATAATAACTTTAAATTATTAATTAGAAGAATTATAATATGCTTAGGAAATTAATTGAAGGAACGAAAGTTGTTTTGAACGCCTTAGCAGTTAAATATCTTGATCAACGTTTATTATCATGAAAACAATAATAAAAAATCATCAACTCTAATACTAGCAGTTAAATAGCTTGGTTATCAATTTAATTTAAACAATGTTAACGATCTTTTGACCATGTCTAACATAAGACGAAATATATGATTGCCAAACTCAATGTTTTTTAAACATTATGAAAACACCGTCACATAATATGACTTTTGAAACACAGAAGTTTTACTAGACAATTTTCCAAGGAGGTTAGTCTATCTCATACATATAAATCTGTATATTAAACGGCTCGTTGCATTGTACAAAATGATGCTACCGGCACAGTTTAGTGACCCTGCGTCGGTCAGCGCGCGGTCCATCTGACTGTTAATGCGACCTTTCAATATAGTTCGATATAGTTTTGTGTTTCAATTGATATTTTTATTGTTATAGAATGTTTTTGCAACTGTATTGCTTTAAATGATAAAGAGTGTAAATAAATATATAGGTTCAGTTTATGACGTTAAAATTAAAATAATTAGATTTAAATTGATGTTTTTAGTTGACAGTTGGTTTTAACTATTAGTACATGTGATAAAATATGTTTTGATAATTAATTTATCTAAATTATTAAATTATTATCTAACCTCAAAAAACTTGACAACCCAAAATACAATAATGCACCTTGCGCTCTTAATCTTTAGATTTTTTTCTTATTTAGGTATAAGTTTCTCCCTTTCTTCTATGTTGCCGTGCCCAGGGCATGATTATGTTCTTTTCTTAATTTGTAAAACTTATATCTTAACAATTGTAAAGTGCAATCAATTAAAAAAAACGGTCTGATCTCGGAAATATCCAGTAATAATAGTAGTTTAAATTCTCCAACAATGCTTGCACGTGTAACATCGAAATTAGTCAAAGTGCTACCAACCTTAAGGAAATTTGATACAAAATTACTTACACATTATTTACATATTCATTTACCTTAAAAAACGTGACGATTCAGTTCTTGATCATTGTCTTCCCCTAAGCATCCGACGCATTCAAATTCAAATACGATGCGACAAAAAATTTAAATCGTTTTAGAAAGTAATCAATTAGAGTTAACACTTCGATTGTCAACTGGTCGGCGCCCGGTTTTATTTACTTGTGAACTGTGATTATTCTGCCTTGTTACTTTGATTCCATGATGTTTGAAAGCATTTGTAACGAGTTTTAGGCGTTATGAGACTTTAGATCTGTTATAAAATGTTCAAGTTAACTTCTTAATTACGTCAGGAACCAGTAGTCAGTACCTCGTTTGATTACCATTTATTTGGGGGCATAGTTGACTTTTGTATTTGGTCACCTTATATTTAACGAGTAACAGGGTGAGAGGCATGACAATACTTGTGTAAAGCTCTACGGTAAAAAAAAACGGTATTTGTAATTTACTAATAAATATAGGTTACAAGATTACACTAGTATTTTTCTACAGTAAAAATCCTACAGGAATTGTAAATGTATCCATGTGAAACTAGCCCTTATCACTCTCTGCACATAAACTAACGCGAGACAAAAAATCATATAGATTTGATGAGCTGTTATTTAGAAAAAAAGGGACCCACAAAAATTTGCGCGTTCATAACACAAGTAAATAATATTTCTTTTTAATAATTTATTTCTAAATCAATTTACATAAATTCTTACAGCATCAAAAATTATAGAAACATGAAAGTATAAAACTGCAAGTTTTTAATAGAGTTAAGTACAAACTTTTCCCTTAAAATTAATTTTAAATTGTAAATTCACACATTTAAATTGTACAGTCACAAATTATAAATGTGGCGTACAGATAGATACCTGAGCTTGAGGAGCCTATGTTAACGATATTTTATTCAATATTCTTTAACGATATTCTCTATTTATTTTAATCAGTTATTACCTCTTATAATGCCATACAACCAACAAACCCCATAAACTAAGGGACATTTTTTTAGAACATTTATCATCCACACTGTAATTTAAGTATCACGCTCGTAATATATTCTGCGTTAGAAAAACCTCATTTTGTATTCAGTAGCGGGTCGTTTTCAATAACAAAATTTATTTTATAGGTAACACTTGACATGCTTAATTTTTTTGGGTATGTGGGAAACGTTTGTATACCTCTGCTCGCTATGTGTAAAATTATATTTAAGACTTATTATAATTTTTGGTACAATGATTTGAATGCTTCAGTGACGTAATTTTATAGTAAAAAAGGTGTTATTTCTAAATATGTGTATACCTCAATGTCACTAGTAAAAAAAGCGGTGAAAAATTTTCCGATTCTACATATGTATAAAAATCAATGCCGCTAAAGTCAATTAGCCTGCCGATATAGTTGTAAAAAAATATAGGAATTTATTTCAGTTACAAACCCTCTATAATAACTCTATTATAATAATTAGTAGCGATTTTTTATGTAATAATTTTCTCTGGTAAGGAAATTTTATCGCGATAAAATCCGTAAAATACTTTAATTTCAATTTAACATCCGCGTAAACATTAGAAATCATTGTAATAATTAGTAGTTTTTATGATCCATACTTACATTCTTGATCTATAGACTCCTTCAAGGACCATGATCTCTCTCCACTGCGTAAGCTTACACTAAACGAATACTAATACTGTATCATGCCTTTATTCCATCGAACACAAAACAATGAGTACAGTCAACACAATAAATCAGTGGTCTCACGTCAAAACTGAAAACACATTAGCACTCGCACCCCGCGACTGTACCGTTTTGTTGCGGACTTGTTAGCTCCATTGTTACTTGACAAGTTTAGATTAGTCGCTTTGGGATTTATTGTTGCTCCGAATTTGTATCTGTGAGCTTACCTTTAGAATTTATCTTAGGTTTTCTAGGGTAAAGACTGACATCGATGTCTTCTAGCGGTTACTGCCAAGAAGCATTATGCTCTACTGTGTTCTCTTTCAAGGACACTGTAGCTAAATTATTGAATTGTATAAATCATATCTTGGAGTGACAAACGCAGTAAATTATTGGAGAATTTATAAGTCAAAGTTCGGATGATGTTACATACGCTACGGTTTAGACCATCCACGCTGGCCTAGTACTTGGCAGTTAATTTATAACTGTAGTTAATTATCTCAAGTTCATTAATATGTCTCCCGCTATGCTAAACAGAGACCACATGTGATGCCTTCGAACCGGTGGCGTCATACTAAGTGTGTATCTCGGCGCACGTCCAACGTTCTATTCTCGGAGTGAATAATAAACTAACTCGTTATTAGGGGATGTTTGTTTGTCATATTCCTACCTAATGTCATTGTTTTACACGACTTTGAACTTGATAGTGGTGGTATTTAAGTTTATTTTTAGGTTATCAGGAATAAAGAGTATTAAGAAATGAAGTATTATATCCTTGTACTTAATAACGTGGTTTGAATTTAATATCTATATAAACAGCATTAGGTTTTCACCTCTTCTAAACATTAACAAAAAATATAGCACTTTGAAACTATTAATTCGACATATTTTAGTGGATACTAGGCAATTAGATTTTTTTTATGACAAATCTAATAATTGTACGATTATCTGTAAATTTCTTACTTTTAAGTTTACAATATTCAAATGTCGGATGACATATCAAATAACCTCTTCAAATCACCGAAATGATTTAACAGACCAATAAAAGAATCAAAACATTAACAAAAATAATAGTCTATATTGTAAAATTTGGGATCCCAGAACCTTACGATGTTACCCTTTAGTGACCTCTAGGAGCAAAAAATGGGGCAGCGTTTGAAAGTCGATGAGGACGATTCGACATGTGGTTTGAGTTAATATCGCGTTTATTCCAAGGATCTGTCTAAAATCACGATTAACTGGGCTGTAAAAAAAGTTGAGAATGCTAGAATTTTGAAAAAGATTTAATTGAAACGAGAGGACAAAGCAGAAAAGGAGGAAAATTTTAATATTTTTTTTTATACTTGCATCTGATGGTAAGTGGATTGGTGTTCAACAAAATGTCGGGTGACGAGAGATGATCATCCTTCGACAGTCGACAAAATTATGCCGGCCTGTTAAAACCGGATACACAGGCTAATCCCGGTACGCGACACGCTTACGTGGGCCACTATGGCGGGTTTTAACACCTTGTGTACGGTAGTCGCAATTTAAAAAGACACAAATCATAGTTGTTATTACATTTGTTTATTATTACTCTTCTTGTTTGTTTTTTACTTTCTTTTATTATACACCTACCTCCGTCCTCTCTACACCACCCCAAGGTTGACTGGGAGAGAATGCCCATGGCATTAAGTCCGCCTGTATTTATATCATGTGTACAAAGTATTAATAAATAAATAAATAAGTATTAGGATTATTAACACCATTGAACAACGAATCGTTTATTGTTTTTGTGATAGATATACATTATAATATGACATATTGAATTACAATATATACATACAAAAAGTACGGTGGGCAAATTAGCTAACATCAAAGAATAAAAAAATTATACATGATTTGCAAAACTACGGCAGATGGCTGTAACCAATACAAAATGCATTTTATTCAAAAAAATACCCTTCAATTTACTTGTACCACGGATTTATAACAATAGGATTAGTGCACAGGTGTTCCGCTTTCATTATTATCACAATACATTAGTTTACGTATTAAAAAAACTATCCAACTTGCCACGAATCAAATCCGTACACGACAATGATTGCTTTACTTTGAAATATAACACATCTACAATTATCGTTTGTTGCGTACAAAAAAATACCGTTAACCAATAAACAGAGAGTGTAAAATTGCATACATAAATTGGTGAACGTATGACGTTTTGTCACGAGATCATCAAGAGGTCGTTGGTACTTGGGGGAAACTAAAGCACAGGTGTCCAGCGTTCGGTCGGTTAGAGGGAGATAGCAATATCGAAGTTACCGCCGGAGAGAGCAGGACGCAACCAAAATAAACTTGGGATGTCTTTTTTTTCTGTTGGCTCTCCCTCGCCTATGTTCGTGACGGAACTTTTTTTTCGTTTTGCTGCCCGAGCTATGGCCTTTTTGGATTATTTTGTTGCTTTTAGCTATATTTTGAACTAACTCACCAATTAAAGTTATTAGTTTCGTTTTTTTGGGTATCTCCACGCCCTTGCGATATGGCGTAGAATTTTCGGACCCCAAATTGACGGTCCGGATTTTCGGTCACAATTTCGGAGTCCATTAATTTTGGCGTCGAAATAAGTAAAAAAGTAAAGTCTATTTTTATTTATTTTACGTCAGACGAGATGTAGTGTGAATCATTGTATTGTGCCATGATATTTAAAAACATCTTTAATATTTTTTCAGTTGGTTTTTGCTTGTTAATTTTTTTTTATGTTACATGTCTTAATTTAACTGGTAGAATGGGTAAGCCATTATTAATATAAAAATGTATTTTTTTAATTCCTAAACACCATCTATCGTAAAATCTAATTAAATAACTAACTTCTGGTTGGTGGCCCCAATTCACCCTTCAGAATAGAGGTGAAGCCGTTTAGAGATCGCGTTTCATTATCAACTGGTTTTGAGCAAAAATTATTTTACTTTGTTATAGTTTTAAATAATACGACTTTTTTATTGTTTTTGGTTAGATGTAGCCTTTAATGTTAGGTCATTTAATAAAAAGAAGACATATTTCGATTACCAAGTAATTTTATTAACCTCTCTATTCTGTTATATACAATTTTTGTAGCTCTCAAAACCTATAAAACATTTGTAGTTTGAGGTCTAACAAAATATTTAAACATACTAATATAAACATTGAGAGGAAAGTAAAATATTAAAACCGCGATAAAATCCGAAAAATAGTTTAATTTTAATGTCTAACATTCGCGTAAACATCAGAAATCATACTAATATAATTCCAAAAGATAGAAACCACGGAGAATAAACAAAAAGGCTTCCAGTTCCTATTATTGATATAAAAATAATGAGGGCCGCATTATCGCTTATTATTTGGGGATGATACAGAATTACATCACCCTAATAAACCATTGGCGTAAAATCCTATTAGATTACAAATCCCTTTATTCAAAGATTTGTTATGAAAACTAACAAATATATTACTTTTTTTAACTGTCATAAGAGACATGATTGCAAATTTTGGATTTAGACTTTAGAGCAGTAAGTTTTTTTCACTTAACTTTTAATTATTCTACCTTGAATAATACTTTTGGAAATCTGCTCATGAATGGTTGACTTAATCAATACCATTTAATAATTTATTTTTTAAAAGGACCAAGTCACAAAACATACATCGACCTGGTTAATACAAGGTTTCAGAAAAACCTAAATGTTGTTTCAATTACGAGTCGTCAGCATGCACATGAGAGCTTTGTTTCCTTACAGGAGTGACATTAGACACTCTTATATTATTAGATTTTTTTTTTTATTTATTAGAGATACCATTAGATAATACATACAGTACATATTTCAATACAAGGATACAAGAGGTAAAGGAACAAGAGTGTATGTTTACCTTTTGAAGATATCTACAGCTTGCATAAAGTTATAGATCGTTATAAAAATATTATTTTGAGAGTAATTAAGTAGATATCAACCTATAAGCACAACAGTACTTCAAAATTTTCTTACAACAAAATTGTCTTAAAACTTAATTCGAACAATGGCCTCCGTCTAATTCGTACCATGTAAACGTAACACGGAGTTGTACGAGCAAGTTGCACACAGACGCAGGGTGTCAACACACACACACACGCACACACGTACAACGCGTAAGCCAGTAGTTGACCAGCTCATACGTAACTGAACGGTAATAATCTTGATATTGTTGGGTACGGACAGCAGATGTTTTGCTTTTGGTTTTTTTTTGTTGAGTCTCACTCGTAAATGTAGGACAGGCGATATATTTTTAGTATGGATGGCGTTTTATTTACTTATTAGCTTTGGAAACGAATTTTAGTACAATTCACTTTGTTTCTTTGCTTATTAACTTTATATTAATTGAAAACTATTTTTATTATGATTCACTTAGTTTGTAATTTAGGCAAATATTTGTTAATTTTAATTTGAAACTGAAAAATTTGCATGCGTCTCGAAAGGAGGTACGAAACAAACTCAATCATTACAAAGCGATATTTTCGTATAAATTCTTGAAACGCTCTTCTCTTATTTTAAGAAAATAATATTTAACTGTGAATATAATTGGATAAACTGACTTTATGTTAATATTAGCCTCTTCAGGCGAAGCGTGAACAAATAGCTAGGTTGACGATTATAATGTCTTTCGAGAGACGCCTACGGCTTCCTTAAGTTGCTGTTTGCACCTCCATACTTACAAGCATCAAATACAAAACAACCAACCACTCATTACTTTAGTTCACAAAAGAGGGACAAAAATAAAAACTCAATATCGGAAACCTACTCATGACTTTATAAAATAATTTTGCATTTTCTCCATCCCACGTACAATAAAAATAAAAACTCAAGACAAGTTATTCTGCGGACGGTACACGACGAACCGCTCGTTGGCCCAAACACATGGTAGGTACAAGAGAAAGAAAAATAATAAACCCTTTAATTTATGCCACGATAGTACTTGCATCTTGAAAATAAAATATCTTTTTTTTTCTATCCGAACCTTTTCGGGTCACTGGCCTTTAGTGATGGGCGTTTATCGATGTTTTTTGTTGTGGTCGATATTCATTGCCTTTTATGTTTTCGTTTTTCGTTCGGACCTTTACTGTTAGCTTGTGATGGTTTTTACAAGTTTATTTGTTGCACGCATCCCGTTTGGTTTTGCCATGATAATTGTGGAATATTTAAGATCAAAAGTTTATTTAATGTTTTTATTAAGTGTACGGTCAGCTGTAGCTGACCGTACACTCAAAAAGATTTGTTGTGCTATAATAACAGTGGGGTTCAGCTGAAAATCAGTGCTGTTTTGCAGCGTATACTGAGCTGGTATCCCTTCTACCACACATAGTGCAAGCAATCAGTTTTGTGCCTGGTATTGTTAACTGTGTGTGTGTGTTTGTTTTTTTTTTCTTTTATACTTTTTTGTTGTATTTATGTGTGTGTAGAGAAATAAATGGTTTAAATGGTTTAAATGGTTTTATTTTGGTTTGAAAATATAGGGCGCAAATTGACGGACCGCTTTAGTCTAAATAAATGAAAGCTTATTTAGTTCGGACTCGTCGAAAACATAATCCAATATAATCACTTATTTTGAATCATTGTTTGAAATGAAGAGTGCCATAACGACTTCATTTCAATGATACGATTTTATTTACAGATCGTAACGCGCAATAAGTGCACATTTCTCGTGGTGCAATAAAAATGGATGATTATTGCTCTTGCAATTAGTTTTAAATGAAGATGTTGGAGTGATTCTTCAATTATTAAATGTATCAAGCACATCTGCTGAATTTATTTTTATCTCCCTTCTGCATGTATTAATAATTATAAGTGCAACTTTTTTCTTATATTATTGATATACAATAAATCTAAATACGCTCATTGGTCGATAGAATTGCTTTGAAACTTTTTATACTAGGCAATGAAATGACGTTGTGTTTTTTTCTGTGAACACGTGCGCTTGTACGCCGTACTGCAATCAAGATCTAGGAATAAAATATACTGGAAAAACTTGTTCATTAGTCGAGTTAATACTATCGTAATGTTTTGTACTCAAAAATATAGTTTAATGACATATAACAATAGGATATACAGTTGCGAAACTCTATTTTAACCTTAAATTTTTAATATGAACCTATATAAAAACACATAACTGATTTTGAAATTAAACAAATTTTCCGGATTCTATCGCGGTTTTTTGTTTTTTATTACTTCAAGGAACAGTCTTTACCCCTATAATTTCCAATACTCATCTATTATTCTTCCCCTTAAAAGACATAACAATCAATATATTTTTAATGAAAATAAAAGAAACAAAAATATCGATACACACAAAAAGAATCCCGTCCCTACTCCACAGCACAGTAGCAGGCCCTACGCCTACACGACAACCGGAGACGACACAAATCACTGCATAGACTCTCGCTTTTGAATTTTATAACCGTCGTAAAACGAAACCGCATCGGGCGAACACCGCCAATTTCGTATTAAAATATCGACGCCGAAAAATGGGGCTTTGCCGATTGTTTCTTACCGATAACCGCAGCTCCCTGAATTGATTTTTGGATACGGGCCGAAAATATTTTTCGGTTCGGTTTATCGATAATTGCGGTTCACCGCACTTAGTTTTTGACATACGGGTTTAGGCATATGGTAATGGCAGTTGGTTTGGACTCGTCAATCATCAGGTACTTCGAAATTACCGTTTTGCCTGCGAGACGTAAGATTTTAGGAGACAATTGGGACTGGTTGGTTTAAACCTCAAATCAGTTACCGTTTTTACTCACGTGTTTAATAAATAATAATAATATCAGCCCTGTATTATATGTATACTGTTCCACTGCCTCTTCTAATATTGAGAGGGATTAGGCCTTAGTCCACCACGCTGGCCTAGTGCGGATTGATAGACTTTACACACCCTCAAAATTCCTATAGAGTATTTCTCAGATATGCAGGTTTCCTCACGATGTTAAATACTGTTTAATTCTGGACTTCAAAGCGTATATTTTATTTACTTCCGTGGTCTATCATAATTAACATTTAACACCATTGACTTGACGTGTCAAATTTGATATTAATGATGCTCTTGTCTTCAGATCTAATATCAGCCCTGTATTATATACTGTCCCACTGTTGGGCACGGGCCTCCTCTACTACTGAGAGGGATTAGGCCTTAGTCCACAACGCTAGCCTAGTGCGGATTGGTAGACTTCACACACCCTTAAAATTTCTATAGAGAATATTTCTCAGTTATGCAGGTTTCCTCTCGATGTCTTCAGATCTACCCACATAAAAAAGTATTACGTGGTATATATTTTCTCGGGCTAAAAGTAGCCTATAGCACTAAGGAGTAATATAGTTTCCTATTAATGAAAAAAAAATCAAAATCGGTTTAGTAGTTTCTGAGTTTAGCGCGTTCAAACAAACTCTTCACCTTTATAATATAGGTATAGTAATCAGTAGCGAAAGGTTTATTACTCAACCCGATTACTCTCGGCTGCCCTTTCTTAATTTATGTAAAAACTAATTACGATTACAACGATTTGCAGATCATTTATTCATATTAGTACATGTATTATGTTGGAGTTACCTTTCAGAAAATTTCACTCTTCGCCATTGATAGTAATATTCATAAAATCTAATGTGATTTTGTTCTCTAGATAAATGAGGGAATTCTGAGGTAATAAAACAAAAAAACATTCACATCGAATTCATTATCTCTTCTTTTATTGAAGTCAGTTAAAATAAATCTAACTGTTAAATATGAATGTCTTACCTAAAGGTTCTGAAACAATTTGATCATACGATACATTATATAACACAGAACAAAATCATTTTTTCTCAACAGGTCACGTTCATAAAGGTTTTATAGAAGCGAAGAAAACCAACAGACAGATTTAACTTGGCATACATCATAAGACAATAGTCATTAGCATATGAAAGGCAGCGTAGCACAGAAGCTTCGACGTTTTTACTTGTTTCTCTGAAATTTATGGACAGACGGGCGTTTTCGCTTGGCGTTTTGGAAGTTCATTCATATATATCAAGGAAATCAAGCTTATAATTACAAAAATATATTTTTAAAGCAATTTTTAAGACTTTGGAGGTTGCTTTTAATGTTCCGTATCGGGATTAGCCAGTGTATATCCACTGAGTAGGGCGACATAACTCTAGCGACTGACATATATTAATGTCCCATTGACTAATAATTCAAGATAATATAAAGGTGCCTACGCTGATGATAACTAAGGCGTTGCAGATTAAAAAGTAGTATTTAGAGTTACTACTTCGCTATTTCGCACAATTTTTAAAATCAGACATGTTCCACAAACAAATGAATGGAAGTTTTTTTTTTAATTTATTCGATATTTTTTAAACAACCAGCCAGCATCAGTAAAAGCCCGTCTGCCGGCCCCGAACTCCGTACTAGAAAACTAATTACAATGCAGAGCCGCTCGCTACCATGATAATTAATAAGTTTGAGGTTTATTTACATACAATGGACGTCTGGACTCGAGGCGCATCGTCATTCTGGAGGTAATGTTAGATTATTTTGCATAAGATGACAATATTTATTACAAACATTGGAGATCGATGAGGGATCAATATGCAGTGAGACGTTTAATGTGTGATTATTTTGAATAGATCGTGAATTATTTACTTCGTGATGCTAAAGTTATTTTAAACACACAAAACTTTTTTTTTATTAAATAAATACTTTTTTATGCTAGATTCAAGTGGAATTCTTTCTTAGTGTACGCTTGGGTTCTTTTCGTTCGTTAGTTTATTATTTACTAGGATTTACTATCTGCTTTATTCGAGTGGAAACTCTGAAAGATTATTTTAAAGGGGCGTTGTTAGCCAAAACTATTTCAATTGTAATTAGTTGAAAATAGATTAATATTCATACATTAGTGGGGTATTAAAACACAGAATTATAAGTATACTCAGAATTTTCTAGGGTAGCTAAAAACTATATCTTTTATAATGTTTTAATCGAATTTAAGATGTCCATATTTGAGTAATCGGATAATTAAAAAAAATTAAGCAATTTGATTCCTATAACCCCTTTTTATACTAATACTAACCCGTCGAAGTATAATTACTTTAGAATTATGCTCAATTAAACGGGGAGTTGAATTTATAGCGTCAATTATTGTACGGATCAAGTTATTTCTTTCTTTCAAATACACCTATTTTTTATATTTATAGCAATGTTAGATATCGATTGAAAACTAGTTTTCTGATGTTATTTTGTCTTTTTTTTATTATAATTTTCTCCCAACATTTCTAATATTGCAGCCTTCATGGCCACGGATTACATATTGATGTTGGTCATCCGAAAAGTGAATGTTACAATATCTACCTACATTTTACAATTATACAAGCTTTTAACAGTTTTCGCGTGACTAACATCTCTGTCCGATGCGAGACCATGTAGGCTGCAAAGTCTTCGAAACTCATCCCATTTTTAAAACTGAAGGTATTATTTACAAACGGCCTAACGGAAGACCAGCGCTGTCTACACTGTCAGCATGTTGCTGAATTGGAGCTTTTTTGTTACAAGCATCGATTTAATTAAATTTAAGCATCGTGTTTTTGTCTGTTTCGTTTGTTTGTTGTATGTATCTTGTGTTTGTTCCAAAATAAATCCCTTTCTTCCTCTCCTTTTGTTATGATTGACGAAATCATTTTTACACATACATTTACAGATATCTCCGAATGTGTAGGCAGAAATGCAACTAAGCAACTAATGAAATTAATTGTAAATACCAATTGGATTATCTATTTGAAACCTAATATTTGGTGAAATGTGGGTGTAATATATTTCTGCCTACCCTCAAATCAACGAAAGATGTCATGTCATGTACTTTTCATCGGAACAGTATGTTAAATGTTCGTACTTCTAATTTCGAATGATTAAAATTAATATCATTTCGTATCTCAATCATTAAACTAAAAGTTGTAAAGAATAATTCCTTAGTCATTAAATAAAGCATCTCTGGAGATCGTTTGATAGAGTTTAATGTTGTCTATGGTATCACTGTAATGCGAGCGATTATGTTTAATAACAGACAATTGTAGAATTGTCTGTGGTCATTGCGAGGATGTGGTACATGAAACGGATATTGGTACTTGGTATTAATACATTAGTAAGGTCATTTTTCGCGTGGATAGTAACTGAACTGTACTTGGTAAGTAATGCAATTTATTGTCTGACAGTCTTACTTATATAAATTTCGCAAAGCTATGCTAAATTTAATCGATCAGCTGTAAGTCAAAACCTACCATCTTGCCTCTTAAGAAGGTTTAAACTAGGAATCGGTGATGTTTTTGACAGCTATTTAAGCAATTCTTAACCACCTCAATGCTAAAACAAGTTAATAAGTAAGACTATTATTGTCCAAAGTATTGTATAACTAAACATAATCTATTATAAATTGTGTTTAATTTGCTGCGCTTAAAGTCACTTTTAGATTCAATTATACCCTCAAAATCATTCATCTACGATTCCTATTAAAGTTTCCGAAGTGATATTATCAAATAGATATGTATCTGGTTTCCGTATAATGAGGCTTGTATATTATTTATACCAAGTGCCATGTCAATATTCGTCACCCAAAAACTAATCGATTTTAACCGCATTGGACCTTAACGTGAGAACAAACTATATGTATGTATATATGTATATATATTTAAATTATGATATAAAAACGCGATAATATCCATAAAATAGTGTTATTTTAATAAACTACATGTGACTCCACATAGAGTTTTAACGGCTATTGATTCCAACACTATGTTTTAAAATCATAACCGAGTTAATTATAATTGTTAAACACAATTTCTGTCGAGTCGTTTAACTGTAAAGGAACTAGTCTGATAACTGTGATTTAGTAGCTTGACTGGTGTGGCTTCGGCTAACTACTTAGCTAGTGTGGATTGTGAAGCAGTATTTAAGTGGAGACAACTTTTTAGGGTGGTGACTTTTTTTTATACCGGCACGACAGTGACCCCAGTGCATCTGATGGTAAGTGGAGTGGGGTCCAATAGAATGTCAACTGACGAGAGATGATTACCCCTCGACAGTCGACACAATTATGCCGGCCTGGTGAAACTGGATATACAAAGGCTGATCCCGGAACGGGACACATTTACGAGGGTCATATTTATTATGGTTATATTAGGTCATATTAAATACCAACATATCTGCGTAAAGACACAAGTAAACGACTGCTTAGTGAGCTATCAGGATCCAGTAAAAACCACCCAAACTTTGAATTACAAAGCGCTATGTCACAGTACCCTGCGGTCACTACTTTTTTGTTGTTGACTGTAATTTCTAATAATTATTTGTATAAAATATTCCTTAATTTGGACAGTAATAATAAACAAAAGATTGGTGCTAAGCCTGGTTTCCCCTATACTATACAGTACGTAAGTTTATTGATGCCTGGATTGATTTTAAATTTTATTATAATTAGCTTTGTAATAGCAGTAATTGTAATTATAATTATTATATATCTTAACCTATTATAAATGCAACCGCATTCGCCTACGTGATAAATAACTTATTTTATTTTATTGTATAAAACTGGAATCCTGGGAAAGGTTTAAATCAGTAAACGGACGATGATACTTACTATTTTGTGTCGAATCATCCAACTGTCCATTCGGAATAATCCCAGTGTGACAAAACGTGAACCACGACCTGTGATGGGAATCGGGAACGGGACGTCCAGTTTTTACAAAATGTTCATTTCAATGTGTTTAGTGTAAGGTTTAACGTATATTTCTATTGATGGTTCAAGATGTTAGACTTGTAAGAACATTCGTAACATATTAGTCTTATGAAAAGCGGGTAGTTATTTTTTAATAAAATGCTTTATTCATTAAGTAGGTGTTAGTAGCGAACCGTTGACTTTTCGCCATATTGATATAGGTCGATTCCTGCCGGCTTTCCTTTCGTAATTTATGTAAAATATAATTATCGTTAGAACAATTTGCAAACCGCATTTATGCATATTAGTGCCCTATATGTTATGTCGGCTTACTTTTTGGAAAACTTCGTCCTGCGCCACTGCTAGGCGAACATAGTTGCACTTATGTTAAGTACATGAGAAAATTTAATTATAATTATATAATAATAATTCCTCCAAGTCACTTATACAACTACAGATACATTGTATGGAATAATTACTTTTATGAAACTGGTATTTTGGTAAATTCTGGTCAATATAGTAGAGATAATATCCAGCTCCACAATAAGATGTAAAATAATAATTCCCTTACGTCTTTACCTCCTTAGGGTTAGGTTATAGGTGGAATTAGTGCACCCGCATAAACATACATTTTTAAAAGACAAATACCGTATCCATGCAAAACCGCGCCGCGAAGAAAGTACCTCTGACGCGACGTTACCGCTTCCAAGAAAAATACTAACAACTACCGCAATACGGGATTACAAAATCCTAGAATTACTGCAATTACCTGATAAAATGTTTCACCCACGGTCTTTCGAATTGTGGTAGATTTAGGTCTTATTGATAAATAACAGTGGCGAAGGATCCATATAACTAGATTCCTGACGGCTTCTCTTTCGTAGTTATGTAAAATCAAATTAGAACGATTTGAAAACCGCATTTAAGTATATAATATCAGCCCTGTATTATATACTGTCCCACTGTTGGCCACGGGCCTCCTCTACTACTGAGAGGGATTAGGACTTCGTCCACCATGCTGGCCCAGTGCGGATTGGTAGACTTCACACACCTTCGAAATTCCTATAGAGAACTTCTCAGATGTGCAGGTTTCCTCACGATGATTTCCTTCACCGTTAAAGCAAGTGATAATCCACAAAGAATACACACATAATTTTTAGAAAAGTCAGACGTGTGTGCCCTTGGGATTTGAACCTGCGGACATTCGTCTCGACAGCCCGTTCCACAACCACCTAGGCTATCGCCGCATTCAAGTATACTAGTTCCTATTTATATGTTATGTCGGGTTCCTTTTCGGACAATTTCACCCTTAACCACTGCTAAACAATTTAGGATTTACGGTTTTGATTTTGGTTTTTTGAATTAGAAATATTAGTGACTCGACTCGTTGTCTAAAACCAGTAGTTTTAACCGGTAAGTGGCACCTTTTATATCTCAAAAGCAGTCATTGTGTTGTATTCATTCATCCATTCAGATAAAATTAAACTTAGAATGTGAAAAAAAGGGTCTATTATATTCTGTGCAATTTACACCGATTTATTAACACTGATGGAAAGTCTTTAAGGTACTAGCGCTCGAGTTGAAGTTAAAGTAACGTGCTAATTTTGTAAGGTGACGCTACAACAAAAGTAAAACTTATATATTTAACAAAGCATAAAATGTTTGCTAGTTTTCAATCTAGTGCCATAAAATTGACATCAACTATTTTTGCTATTCCCTAATTTTATTCATTTATTTTAATGTTTTAGGTTGTTTTGCATAAATAACAACATAATATATATATATTTTAATTAAATTAAATGCTTTCCGATACTAGCTATATTATTAGCAAAATTGTAACAACCAACGAACGAGAGATTCCCGGGTTTCACCTGTCAAACGTATCTCTAACTCAGCTCTATGTTTCCTAGACGACACCTGTGTTACGCTCTCTGTGGATAAAATATAAAACAAAACAACTCGAATCCCTGTAGAATACTGTGGACATAGCATTACTGATGAAAAAAAAGAAACTAGCCGTAATCATCTAAATTGACACTCTATCTGAATCTTACCCCACAGACTATAAGGTTCAGTGGACACATTTTACCGTGATAAAACAGAGACTTCATTGCACCTCATGTTAAGTGAAGTAAAAACCAAAAAAAAAAAATCACCAGCAAAGAATGCCTTAATCAGTCCAATAAGTCGGCCAGCATCACACCATAATAAATATTTATTCTTATTTAGCTTTTGCTCGCGGCTTCTCCTGCATGAAGGAGTTTTCCAGGATAAGAGTCCCGGTATATATTTTCCTCGGATAAAAAGTAACCTATACCTTTTCCAGGGTCCTAAACTATCTCCATATCAAATTTCATAAAAATCCGTTCGGTAGATTTAGAGAAAATCTATAACATACAGACAGACAGAAAAGGGGACATTTTTCTATAATATGTATAGATTTAAATCAATACGCAGATTCTGACATCGATATTGCAGAATTTAATAAGAAGAAGAAGCTGTATATTGGATTATGTTATTAATTACTATATAAATGTATGTGAGGAATCGAGAGCAAGGAATTACCTGACAACGTTTTGTAATTAAGTTATAAGTTATATTGCCACTGTTGTAGGCGAAGCATTTATAATCAGAAACATTAACTCGACTTGTCAATTAGATCTATAAAAATATTTATATTACTATCAGTGAGCAACACTAACTCTATAAGTAACATCGACTTATTTATTCATTTCTAAACACATAACTGAAACGTATCGAAACTGACCAACCTCAAAGCACAAAAAGCTCATTCTTATGTTAAAAGTCATTTAAACAAATACATCCAAGTAATATCCACCGCAGCTCACGGTCACACTTTAGAGAGAGATAGCGATATTCTCCTCTCTTTCTTATGGCGGCCGGTTACTGCACGTGTGTCACGGAATCAGGTTTTCGCCCGTCGAGACCAAGATTTTATTAATTTGTGTATTTCTTATATATATCACCTACAACTTCTGTTCGCCTGGTACACAGATCAACGATATTGTTGATAACAAATTGGTTTCTGCTTTGTTCTGTCATCTGGGATTTATTTTGCTTATTTTTCGTTTGTCAATGTTGAATGTCATTTTTTGTTATGTATTGAGGGTTGCCGAAGGCGTGAAATAATAAGACACTCGTGCAAAAAGGTGTTATATTTTTATGTTGTGGGTTATATTTACTGTAGAAAATTAGTCTGTTGAAGTGAGTGTATTTGAATGCGTCAGTTTGACAAACACGGATAACCTTTGTCAAACTTTA
The DNA here is from genome assembly GCF_014839805.1 of Manduca sexta. Classification (NCBI taxonomy): domain Eukaryota; kingdom Metazoa; phylum Arthropoda; class Insecta; order Lepidoptera; family Sphingidae; genus Manduca; species Manduca sexta. The sequence goes on along the minus strand of NC_051120.1, from coordinate 2,439,059 downwards.
CTATGGGATCAGTATTTAAATGTAAACTTGTGTTAACTTTATTATGTAGCTTTTCTGTGATTGTACAGTTAAATACTATGTGTGACTTATTTATCTCTTTAAAATCCATTTAAAGCAAAGCATTATCTCTAATTTAATTATTGACACAGAACATCTGTTTAATATTTTTCGCCGAAAAATTTACCGTAACTGCATTGAGACCTAAATCCGAATCCAGATCTCAAAGAAGCCAATATTAAACAAATTGAACAAAAACTGCTGGTACAGCATTAATCTCTCTGCACAAAGCCGTCATAACCTGCCCCGCGGCACGCTCGCAGCCACTCATCACGCAAAGATCTTTTTTAATCAACTTAATCGCTTTCGGTGAAGCGATTAAATCTTTTTTGGATGTTTTACTTTATGTTTCTATCGGAGGATGTCGATGATTCATTCCCACGATTTTTGGATTTTAAAATTGCTGTACATTGGAACGGTTTTTAAATATTTGAGCTAATTGTGTCTAAAGTATTGTGCCTTGTATTGTGCCGTTAAGTAACCGTTGGAAAGCGTAGTTAATTCTTACAAGATCTACGGAGAATATTTTTATCCTTATTAACATTAGGTAAACAACACAAACATATACCGTTGAGTTGAATATAATATATCACATCTTCAATAAAGTAAACTTTACTTTGATTTGGGAAAATAAGACTCCTTAGGATTGTCAAATTCTCTATAAGTCTCCATAAGTCAGAGGTGTATGCCCTTAGGATTTGAACCTGCGGACATTCGCCTCGGCAGTCCGTGCCACAACCAACTAGGCTATAGCCGCTTTTTTAGTAAATCTAATAAAAAATACAAATTAAAAAAGTTATTTTCTTACTCACAAATATATTTAGCACAAAAAGCAGCCAAAATCAAATGTAAATTAATGTCATCTAAATATATCTAACATTAAACCTTTGAAATCATTTGTACCAATAAAATAAACACGCGAGCTTTTAAATAAAAACGTCCCAAAATAGAAAACAAACCCACACGTGCATGAAATAGTAAATCATTTGATTTATAACATTCGAAGCGCAACGTTACTATTGTTTTGAAATTGAAAGTTAAAATATAGAAATGCTTTCTAACTTAAACACAGTTTAGTAACTTATAATGCATGCTCTTTTTACATATTCAACTATTTTGGACTGCCCTAATTATAAAACCATATTTTTAATTAAAGTATTCCGAAGATTATTTTATAAATAGAATAAACATTTCTGAACGTAACCATTGTTACTTAAAATACATTGGTAAATATGAGTGTTTGAGATTTAAATTGCGACCAATATGGCTCGTTAAAGAACATTGGTATACTATCTACCTCCATTACGTTAGTCAATAATTCTTTATTCTCATTCTTGCTTACTTTCATCAATAAAGGCTTACCCCCTTATTCATAGATGTTTTTTATCTAAGACCGGAGTAAAGCTGTGATAACAAGTATGTTTCTAAGTGCTGACGGCAAGGCATCCTTCGCAGTGCGTAGACATATGGCCGTTGTTATTGGCTAAAAAATGAGATACAACAATAGATCAAAAAACGTCTATGAATAAAGGGTATATCATAAATACGTTCTCGAATTGATCGCCTAGTAATTCAACTATAGTTAGAACTCAAGATCTAATATTTTCTCATCTTCCACAGAACGTCCGCACTCAGACTCCGAGATTCTAACCCGGCCGTCTACTTCTCAACCTTGCCGGCTCTCCGCATCATCACCACCTCTCTCCTTGACCTTTGACACCGACCTTGAAGATGACGTCTTCACCGCACCACGCTCAGATCGCAACGACATCTTCTCCACGAGGAATGTGGACATCTTCGGCTATGGGAGTAATCGGACTCCCGCAGGAGTGCTCTTGAGTCCTCGGAGGGAGAGGTCGTTCACGTTCTCCTCTAGTAGTGAGAAGCATTGGAGGGATAAAGGAGGGACAGATGTTGCTGATGGAGTCACTGATACTGATGAAGTAAGTGGAAAATATACTAATATTGGAACATTTTTCATTGATGCTCCGGTTTTATTGGCAATAGCGTGATTAATATAATATATATTTAATACGCCATTAATATAAATATAATATAGCCTACATCCTCCCTCAATAAATGGGCTATCGAAAACTAAAAGTAATTTACAATTCAAGTCAGTAGTTCGTGAGATTAGCGCATTCAAACAAACACTTCAGCTTTATATAATATAATAGTACAGATTATTTCACTCACGAATAAACCACTGAATCTGGGATAGAAAACAGTAGTTTTAATTTATATTAATCACAAACTAAAGCAAAAGTTAAATATGAATAATTATATTTTTAATAAACTTGATGAGGAAATAGGTTAGGCTGCGGTTTGTGGAGTTTGGGACAATGGAGTCGCATCAAATGTAAGACGTTGTAAATAACCTTATGATAATGATAACTTAGTACCTAAACTTGATTTAGATATAACATCAGTTCTTATCAAGCGAAAAATAATTTATTAAAAAGAAGACAAATTATGCGTAGTAAGGGTTTTAAACTAAAAAAATCTAGGAAATCCATCCTAGTTAAGGCGATAAAAGTAGAAATAAAAGTAGATAAAAGAAAATCCCTTCTGTGTTATAACTTGTGAAACTATTGATTCAAGAAACTCACACAGATTTTATTTGCCAGATTGGAATTTGAACCCAAAACTTCATAGCTGTTACTAACCGCTATTATTCTGCCACTAAGCAAATAAGACAATATATTATTATTACTCTTTTTCGAAGTTAAAATATAATTTACAACAAAGGAAAAATATAACTTTAAATGAATTACGTTTTCACAGACAATATAATAAATTTATTATAGTTAAAACTTGCGGTTGCAAAAATGTTGCGTAATACGGCGTGGGTTGATAGTACATACTACATAGTGTTTTTATTGAAATGGCGACTCGCACGTGCGGTCTTTGTATCGTCTGAATCATCGGGTGATGAACTAAAAAAATATCAACAAACGTATTCATAGAATGTTTGCTTTACGGTAATTTGATTTCTTTGCTTTCTGTTATTGTGTTTATATTTGCTTAATTTTGAGATTTGTAAATTTAGGTGTGGGTAGTCTAAAATTATGGTTATCATTATTACAAAGTGTGATAAATAAAAAATATTTATTCGTTATCAGCTGGACTCTTCAAAGTCCTCGAAATCGTGCAAGAGAGTACTTCCTACCATCTTCTGACTCTTTTAAGATATCTGGGTCTTCCATATGGGGTTTCCCCAATTCTCTTATTTCCATATCCGAAAATTTAAAGAACACATTTAGAACCATAATTTATTTAGTTCTTGATATAAATGTCTATGTTATTATTATAGTAACTAATTCATATTTATTATATACAATAAACATTCCATTATTACAATGGAAAAATATAAGTAGACTAATAATATTAAACTAAATAAAAGCGCCTACCATAATCCAAGGCACCCACCCACAACATTGCTATTCAAAAGGATCAGGCGCATCACAAACATTTGATTGTTATGTCGAAACATCACTTTGTTAATGTGCGCAATAAAATAAAAAGCTGCTGACTGAACGAAATTAAATCTTACCGATAGATAGGTTTACGTTCAAATAAATTTTTGTACGAGTGTTTTCTTGTGGGCAATTTATGGAGATGGCTTCCGTTTATTTTGCTTTTTTATGTTAAATAATTACAATGTATTTTAAGAATATTTTATTGCTATACGTATTTATGTAACTAAGACGGGATACTTTAAATTAGCATTTATGTCTGTTCAAAATATAGTTTTGGAAAATATCATTAAAATTTGTAATTCGTCTACATGAAATATCAAATAATAATTCGTTTTATAGCCACAACAAAACATACATAAAATTAAATGTTGTATTACAAGTTCTGTGACCCAATTACGTCAAAATAAAATACAATCCACTCCATTTTAACGTGCGGACGGTTTACTGCCTTGCGCAATGCATCGCATTCTATTTGGTCAAAACCGGCACATCTTGGATCAAACGTTTGGAAACTTTTGACGTGACCTAAAAATGCTATTTTTGGCTATGGCTGTTTATTTTTTTATAGTTAATTTCAAGATAATTATTTAGTTTTTATATTGTGGGCCGTTGAAAATCGTAATAATTTTAATCTAAGAGACATTCTTCATCTGAACTTGGCAACAATATGCCGAAATGTGGTAGACAGAAGTACACTTGAGATTTTAAACAGGCAAGGCACGGGTATTCTTAATGTCAGATGAGAATATATTACTATGTGACTACCAGTAAATTCCTTTCAAATCCAAAATATAACATAGATTGATAAAGTCAGATGGTGCCCTATTCCCCTCCCGAATTTCTAGCGATTTCAAATCAAAAAACCACCACAAATTGGATATAAGTTGCCAAATTGTCTAACCTGGACATCAAACTTCCCGTAATTTCATAAACTACAAAACAATAAGGCAAATAATGTAAACCAATGCAATTAAATAGACAGTACCGTGAATCAATCAAAGTCTACTTGATTTAACTCACTAGGCCTCGCTACGTTGACACTGTATTATCGACCTTATTGACTGGGAGACTGGCAGAGTTCCAAAACAATACATGTACTCGAGGTGGGTTTTAATGTACAGTAATGTACGCATCGTTTTATTTTTAGATGGTTTTTGTTATGAAATACGTTGTTTTTAAGTATGTTGTGTGATTGATGCAATTTTTTTAGTGAATAGTGTAAATGATAATCAGTTTTTAGGATTTCATTTCTATAAGTGAATTCCTTAAAGTATTATTTATGTTACTAGGTATCTGAATTGATTTACAAGATAAAAATTGTAAAAAAAAATTCTTTCTAAAAAATGTATCAGAAAAATAATAACATTAAATCATATTTATAATACATAATAATTAGAAATATTAATAATGGCGTAAAAAATTGAAATGATTTATCTTCGACTGTATTTTTTGCAATAGAATGTCGACTGGCATGAGATAGTTACCCCTCGATAGTCGACACAATTATGCCGGCCCGTTGGAACCGGATATACATAGACTAATCTACTCTTTCGTGGGCCACTATGGCGGGTTTTAAAACCTAGTGTACGGTGGTCGCTATCCGGGCGGACATAAAATATATCCTACCACCATCAAATATACATAGTATACCAGTAACCATACATTATTTAAAGCTAGAATTCCAAGATTCAATCAAAAATATATTCCCAAAAGCCATCTCCACACCTCTCAACCGTCACTTAACATCAACGTATAAACTTTAGTATTTAGTACAGAATTAATTGGCCCACAAAGAGAATAACGTGCCGCCATTGGTATCAGTTCATGTCACTATAAAAGTTCGGCGTAAGGCGTCAGTAATGAATTGCTAAAACGATGAATTTTGGATTTAGAGGGGTTAGATTTTACCCTCTAAGCGGGTACCTTAACATGTTATATATATTTCCAGTTCCAAACAGACCGGCATAATTATGTCGACTGGCGACGGGATTCATCAGTTAACTCTCCATCTTGTTACCGTCGGTGAAAAATAATGCAACATATTTTGTTTTTAATTGGCATCATATTAAGTTTATTAATTATAACGCGGCAACATTGGGGATGTGGCAACACTGAATAGATGGTCGGATTGTTGTTATTGCAATAGATACATCGTGGGTACCGGTGTTAAGAGAAATATTCATCTGTTCTACAGAATTCCTTTGTATTATTGATTTAAGGTTGTAATTATAATCAACAATCTATTATTTACACGACTGAAGGAGTCTGCAACAATTCTAGTTCACTTACTTAGGTCCAGTAGGGTGAATTTAACGTGCTTGTAAAAGACAGAAATCCAAGCAAGCTGATATCAAACTATGTAGTTGTTTCACGCTTCGATATACGTTCTAAAATATGTTTTAAGTACTCCCTTTAATTATTAAATTTGGAATATACGAACGTATTCAAACAAAAGATACTTGAATTTATGAATCGCACCTAAAATTCACATAAAAATAAATAAGTTCGCATCTTTATGCATTTCTAAACAATTTTGCTCACATTATGTATATAATAGATTTATTACAAACCTTTATAACACGTAGAATATTTTCTAACATAAATGGTATAGAAGAAAAGTTTTTTTATAATAATAAACACAAATAATTAACCGTAACGAAAATTAAGTATCTAAATGCAGCGTCGACCTTGCGCATGCGTGGACGAGTGGACAATAAAACTCCACCAGGCACCAACTGTAATAACATCGTATTCAGTTTAGTTATCTGTTAGTAAGGATGACGTGAATTGGCCGAAAATTAAAGCTAAATTAAAATCAGTCTGAAATTAAACTATTTTCCGGATTTTAACGCTAATTATTATTTCTTCCCGGCTTTTTGAAGCTGCGTAGATCGAACTATCAACAGCAAAAAAAGAATCTTATAATTGTAAAATTTAGGTAAATATTGTAACTATGACTTGCGGATGACCAACACCTCAGTCCTTCCGTGACCATGAAGATTGCAATGTTCGAACCGTCCGAGGAAAATAATAATAAAGCCCGAATTAAAACTGTTATAAAAGTTTTTTTTTAATTATGCTGTTTATTTCTCAATCACAATACAAGTTCTACCAAAAATCTTTTATATCAACACATCTCTTGGAGAATACAACACAACTCAAGTACAAAAAACAAAATAAAGTTAGCTCTATTCTCGTGCGTACTGATTCACTGCGGGAGACTTATACAAACATATATTGTTAGTATATATAGTATATACTGCAGAATACTACGCAATAACTTCATGGAACCTTGTCGTATCAATATTACGTTTTATAACACTTGTTATAAAACGTACGTGTACTATAATACTATTATTATAGTACCTACTCTTATATTAATTTATACACAATCTTTTATCACCGAAGGGTTAGACAGAGACGCAATTTGTGTACTTATTTTTCACCGTATGTATTCCGTTTTATAGGGGCTGAACCTATCTCCATAGCACTAATTCGAGACTCCAAGTGATACGTATCAGAATTCAGGATTAGCAAATATAAATAACCAATTCGATAGCTGTTCTAGTATATATTTTACCTATATAGTATGAGAACAGTTCGATAACATGGCATTGATATTTTGATGATCTTTCCATCTCATAATGTGATGGAACCTACCATCAGGCATATTATCAGATCTGGGTAATATTTATATAGTTAACATGCAGACGAGCAAGCAGTTCACCATTATCAGCCGCAGGATGTCCATTGCTGAACATGGGTCTTCCTCAAAGATATCCAGATCGCCCTAGCAAGCAGCTCGCTTAATGCTTAATTTCACAATACGAGAAGAATCAAGGATGCGTTGCTTTAATGGCAAGGAATTAAGTTTAGAAGGGGAGGAGATGGTTTAGACCTAATAAAATAAATTATTCAAGAAAAAAGTTTACACAAGTGCAGACGAAGTGCAGTGCGAAGTTAGTTCGCTATAAAGAATTTAAGATCTACTCAAACACTTTCCATTAAACTTAACAAGCCGCCTACGGTTAATAACATTTGAAATAAAGATGGCATCATACAGAAAGTAGAGCGTTCAAACGTGGGAGCTGGTTTATAGAGATAAGTATTGTTCCGGGTATAAGGGATAATTATACCTTCACGCTTATACCAGAAGGGGTAAGCATTCCTTCTTGATGTGGTACATTTGATGGCGCATCATGTCGAATTTAGTCACGTATATAGACATATAATATTTTTGTTATATTCTTTCAGATTATCGTTAGAATGAAACTTTGGATCTCATGTAATAGTCAAAATACACTACTATTAGATAAATTAATTTATTGTTAATCTGCCAGTCTCGATGCTTCGGTGGCGTAGTTGTATGACAGCGAGTTCGAAAGTGATATTTGGATTTTTCTGCTCAGTATCAGCCCGGAATCTGGAATTTGTGCCCGATATGGCGATGGGCTCGCCATTATCACATCATTGCACGGCGAATCTTAGCGAAAAGTGGGTGGTAGCGCCTCTGCATACCACCTTTGGGGATAAATGCGTGATGTTGTGAGTGTGTTATTTTGCCACATTGTGCATCACCTATGTAATGACGTTGAGGTCTATTATTACTGCTGTTCCGCCGAAATTATACCTCACATTGTGAAATAGGCGAGTTTTTACTTTAGACTTTAGGTCAATCAAATAGAGATATTATTTTGATTGACCAATTTATGTCATATTATATTAGTTTAACTATCAAATCCAGGACCTCTGTAGTTTCTCTACATTATTCTCTAAACCTTACTTCTTCTTCTTCTTTAAATGCCTCTTCATTGTTGAAGGTGAGCCGTCAGCTTCTTGTATTTCCTTTTACCATTGCCAGGCAGAACAGGTGTTCAACGGAGTCGATATCGGTCCAATTCCCGATGTTTCTCAGCCACGGTGTTTTCCTTCGCCCTGCGCGTCTCTTCCCCGCTACCTTGCCCATCATTATTAATAATAGCAGCATATATCTTTCGTGTCTAAGCACGTGGCCAAGATATTTTGATAAATCTTACTTATCTTATTCAATATAACCTCAGCTCAATATGAATGTGACAAAGTTGCAAGTGTTAAGACCCAAGCGCTATACAAAACATCGTAACCGCCAGTTACTGAGTTACGTGTCATTGAATACAATTCTCCATTAGTTATTCGTGGAATAAACAATAATCATAAATGACATGCGATGTGGAGAGTACGTAGGCCCCAGAGATAATGTAGCTCTATGTAGAGACCTAAGCAATAAGCATGTTTGTTTAGGGGTTTTTCTTTTTATGTCATGTTAGACATAATATTTTTTCTTTTTTTTTGTTATTTATTAGGTCATTTAAGACATTTTTAAGTGTAGGATATTGTAGATGAAATAATTATTGGATATTTTGAGACGTAATAAACCGTTACGTCTTTTAATTTTCTTAGGTAAGAGCAAACTCTTACATTAAACCGTACTACTCTTAAAATAAACCGTAACTAAAAATACATTAAATTTAACATACCAGTGCTTCAAAAAGCACTGGTATGTTTTTATTTTTAATTACGGTTTAATTTCTAAAACCATAAGACGACTTATAAAATGTTTAACAATTTCACTGTTTCAGCGGTATAGTTGGTTTGCGCGCTAAGACATCGCTCTGAGGTTCTGGGTTCGAATCGGGCAAATTGATATTGTTTTTTTTTATTTAAAATTAGACTACAGTCTGAAATTAGTACCCGACATGGTGATAGGCTCACCCAAATCACATAATGGGAAACACAAAGGCAAAAATAGTGTGCTGAACTAACTCTACCTACTCTTTCAGGGATAGAGCTGGATGTTTATGTTATTTTAAAACTATAGTCTTTAGTAATTAAAATCTATATGCCGTCGATACAAGGAAGATATAATATATATATACCATTCATGGTATAAGAAAAATGTTTCTTAAATAAGAAAAGTATCAAGAAATATCATACAAAAGGCTCGCTTTCAAATCCATAAACATTAAGCAGTAAACACTCGAAAATATTAGATGCGTACGAAATTACACCGCGCCTTATATCTTTTGTGTTTTGTCATCCGTCAAAATGTATTTTCGCATTTGAGTATCGCTAGAGGGTTTAGAAGGCGGCAGGGAGGGATTTGGAGGTTTTGTGGGGGTCTTATTTGTTTAGAAGCAGTGATTGGCGAAGTTTAGGTCGAATATGAATTGATTAACGGTTATACTTATTGTGTAGGTTTAGTTCATGGAACAGAATGAAATACTTTAATTTTAGTACAAAATATAAAAAAATAAGAATTTGGACATAGACAATAGAACTGGCTTCTTGTAACAAAATAAAATAATGTTTGTATATGGCTATTTGCCAATCGATTGTAAATAATATTTTCTCGTTAAAAATTACCCATCACTTAACTATGACCCTCGCAAATTCAAAAAATAAACATGTACAAAATAACATGTACCTAAAGAGTGGGTCATATCTCCCTATAAACACACCAAGTCCGCCCCTGTTCCGAGCAAAGAGGCTTTTTGTTACCGGTGTCCGGGACTCTCAGGAGTTTTTTTCTATTTGCCCCCGTTCCTTCTTTTCGCTTCACCGGTATTAATATTCATAAGTAAATTGCAGGGATAATCCTGAAGGACGTTTGACAAAAAAGATTTTAATTTACTATATACGCGTAATAGAGTCCTAAGGATGGGACGCGGTATTTCACATTTCGGTTTTATTTCGTACGATATTTGAGAATTTATTAATGTTTTTGTTGGGGTGAGTTTATACATCTTGATATACTTGGTAATATGCAGACATTTTGTGTTCTTAATAGATAAATTTAAGTGATGATTAAGATACAGAAACACAGTACGATGCTTGATTAAAAATAACTTAATAATTAGAAACGTTTCAAATCATTTTTAAGTACAGTTAATTGTTATAGCTCATTATGATGTCCACCAAACCAACGTATTTTGAAGACGTGATCATTAAAAGTAGTATAACTACGAGGTTTGAAAAAGGTAGAGCGCTTAAGGCTGTTTCAGAAACATAGTTTTACGCGAACAGATTTGCATTCGAGGGTTGAAAAGCTAATTGATTTAAGCAACATTGTATTGCGACCCTAAGTTTCATACATATTTAAAACTAGCTTCCGCCCGCAGCTTCGCCCGCGTGGATTTCGGACTTCAAAAATGGAGGAGGTGCTCAATTTGTCGGGATGTTTTTTTAATGTATAGTGGTATGCAGGTTGTCCGATTGTCCGGTCATTTCCGTCATACATGATTTCTGTGTAGCTTTAACCATTAAGGTTGCACACGCGACGGAAGCTTAAAAAATGGAGTAACTTCTCCCGTTTTCCCAACATTTCCCTTCACTGCTCTGCTCCTATTAATTGTAGCGTGATGAAAAGTATACTATAACCAGCTCAGGAATATAAAAAATTATTGTACCAAGTTTCGTTAAAATCTGTCGAGTAGTTTTTGTTTCTATAACGGTTATATAGACAGACAGACAAAAATTTTACTAATTGCATTTTTGGCATCAGTATCGATCCCTAATCACCCCCTGATAGTTATTTTGGAAATATATTTCATGTACAGAATTGACCTCTCTACAGATTTATTATAAATATAGATATAGATTAGCATCTTTTTCTATGTTGTTTAAACCAGTTAAAATTTTTCTAAAAAAACGTACGCTGCAGTCAATTAACCTTACAATCGTCTCATTAATAATCTAAGTATAAATAATTTATAAAAGTAATCGATAACATCTCCACCTTAAAAACTTGCTGTTAAAAATTCCTTTTCCCGACGAAAAGATAAAGATAACCACAAGGATTGTGAATACCCACTTGTTTGATGCAATCAACTGAGACGCGACCGACGGAACGTCGCGAAAATGCTTTAAAAAGAAAAGTAAGATGTGAAGAAAAGATAAAAAAGATTCCGACGCGTCTCATTTTTAATTCCGTTGGTGCTTTTTAGAAAATATTCGGATATCATGTTTTGTATTGAAGGTTTTAGTTGATTTAAATGTGGATCTGTAGTTTTTATTTCAATGTGACTTCGTAGTTTTTTTTTCTATTTATAGATTTTATGTTTTTATGAAGACGCAAAGTATTAGTATGGCTGTTGCATATTGCGATTTGAAGCCTTGATTAAAAGGTTAAAAATAAAACAATGGCGATGAACCAAATCTACGTACTTAAGAAATATGAAGGAATCTAAAGTCTGTGAATCCGTATTAGGCCAGCGTGGTGGACTAAAGCCTACACTCTCAGCTGTAGCGACCTATGACCAGTAGTGATACAGTATAATATAACACAGGGTAACATTAATTGATATAAAAAAAATATTCTATCATTATATTATTATATGTATTATATGGTATACATTTAATAAAATAAATCATCTCACTATTTACAGATGCGATTACCTTATTTATCTCTGCACCACCTTAAGATCAACTGGTAGAAAATGCCGTTGACATTAAGCCACCTATATACTTCTCTGTATATAACGTGTATAAATAAATAAAGATGAATCTTTCGCATGCAAGAGTCCTTTTTTATACGGCACATCAAAAGTGACCCCACTACACCTGATGGTAAGTGAAGTGGGTCCAATAGATTGTCGACTGACGAGAGATGACCCGGCAGTCGACACAATTATGCCGGCCTTTTGGAACCGAATATATACAGCACCGTTTCGGTATGGTACCGGTTTGTTATTTTTTCTGCTTTAAAGCTGCTAATTGTCATATGCAAAAGGACATTGTTACCAGCGTATTCCATATTATGAAACCTAATAGCATTATTAGTGATTCAATAGAGTCATGAATTGTAATAAATCAATTTGTAATAAAAAAATGAGTACTTTTTTATAGACAAGTGTTATTTACGTACGGCTAGCGACGTGCTCGCGTTATTATTATAAAAAATATATAAAAAATGAAAATTATTTTCACAAATGATTTTCCGCTTCGTACACAAAAAGTCTCAAGAGTGTTTAGAACATAAAAAATAAGTTTAAAAAATGCACAAAGCCACTCGTCGGACCCGATGCTTTGGCATTGCACCTTCAAGTGCTCAAAGAAGTAGCGCCAGACGCTTTCCACGAAAAACCTAAGGGAAACGAATCGAAAATAGAGTAGAAAAAAATCGAGACATCTCCAGAAGCGAGGTCCTGGCTTTACTGGTTCGGCTGTCTGTTACACCGGAGCGAACGGTACCGCGGAGTTAGGTCGTAAAATTCTAAGTGTAATTGATAAAAAATATAGTTTTTGGATGTTAAGTTGAATTCATTAGACTTATCATTTATCAGATTTAATTGAGATTTGTATTTGTAACCGGGGAATAAGGACCTATACAAATGGCTTTATGCAAGTTCATGCATCTAATTATATGTCAGGATGTTACCCACTAGGTAAATTCTGTATGGCCAATTATTTCGTAATACTTTATTGAAGCTTTTACTGCGAATGCAAATGAAAAACTAGACCTCCAAAATATTGTGCGATTTACTTTTATAACGTACATATTTGTTCTTTAAAAGCTACGGCTGTTGTCTCTGCAACTAACCACAACGTAAACTTGCACAATATTCTCACGATACACAACGGTGTAACACAACCCCAACCTTTGTTTCTCGCCACTCACCATGCCGTATCATTAACTCAGAGTGGATGCGAGATTTTTTCGACTTTTTAAACTTAATCTTTTTTCTTTTTATTTATGAACGAGTGGTGTCACCAGTCTTTCAGTTTCGAGAGGTGACGCGAACCCGCTTAGCACGCTGACGATCGCATTAATTAGAGGATAGCGTGACAAATAGACAAAATAGAATGACATTGGTGTCGTCATTATTTTTTTTATTGGAATCATTATGGCGTGTAGATCATTAAAATCACTGCATATTTAAAGTTCAGGCCGGTTTAGCTCGCCTGATTTTATATATATCAGTTGTAAACATAGATATAAGCATTTCCAGCAGCATGTTCAAGTCATTGCTGTAACAGAGATAAAGATTTGCTATTTTTAACTGTGAAGTAGCAGTTTTCCATCAGAAAGAAAGAAAAGAAATCAATTTATTTTGCTAGAAATACTACTTACATAAACATAACAAACAAACAAACGAAACAGGCAAAAAAACACTTAAAACTATGTTTGTCACAAAAAAGGCTCTTAGCACTCATTACTTCACATCGCTCATCACTTTTCTTATAGCGAATGAGATTTCCACAGGTCTTAAAAGCCTCCTTTTCTTTCCTGAACCCGATTCCTTACCTTTAAGACTATCAGCGCGTTCTTTATGGTCAAATAAGTCCAAAATATTTATCAATTATAATGGATTTGATTATAATATTGTGGGTACTTATAGGCGATGGGCATCACTTAACATCTGGTGACCCACTCCGCTTGTAAACCTATGCTATAAATAACTCAATTATCATGTGGCTTGTTTTAAACGAGGTCTCCGATGTACCTTGGTAGTTCAAAACCAGTTCATCTTTGACCATAGATAGGTTATAGGGACCATCTTCTAGTGTTATAATCCTTAAATACCTTTTTCACTTCAATCACTACATATTTCTCATTTGATATTCAAAAGTTCTTCAGGTGGTTGGTCTGTCATATGTGAGAGTACGCCTGGGTAGACACCACCGCAATATCTATTTCTGCCGCCAAGTTGCAGTGTGGAGTCACTATTATGTTCCTGTTAAAAGGACATTGTAGCCAGTGTAACTACTGGACATAATAAGACTTAACATCTCATGTTTCAGGGTGTCGAGCACAGTGGAATATCAAAAAATACTTTATAAATCAAAGTGTTGGATGTTTCTACTGTTTATGGGCGGTATTATCAGTCACCATCAGGCGAACGGCAAGCTGTCGCCCGAAGGTTGTCATCAAATCCGGGCGGCTTAACGCCGGACCGTAAGGCACGGTTACCCCAGCATAACCGCTCAGTCGCCCCCCACGAAGGCTGAGCGGTAGTAATAAGGGACTTTCTCCGCGAAACAAAAAAAAAAAAAAAAGGCGAACGGCAAGCTCGTCTCGTCATTCAAAGCAATAAAATAAAAAAATGGTATCTTTAAGTAATTATTATTAAAATTGGAGACAAAAGATTAATACACGAAGATATCTTACAATAGAGTACTAAAAAAAAACAGGCGAATTGAGACCCACATCTTTTCTAAATTTAGTTGAAATTTCAATGCTTCAATAAGCAATACTTACAACTATAATCAAATAAATTTTCTAAGAATGTACCTACACAAGTACGCGTTTCTTTTATCATTTAAAATGAGTATTACTTATGACATGGGAGCGACAAATACAAAGGAAATAATCCCCATGCATAACTCACGGCGCTCACTGATATCGTAATGAAATCGGAAGCAAATGTTAAGGGTGGATGAAGTTTATATTGAGTATTCACAATTTATTATTACCTAGTACTTTTTATAAATATTTTGTGTTCATAAAAGCGTTGGTGTAAATTATTATTTATTAATTATTTTTCATTGTATAATGTAAGCATAGATTGTGCGTGGACAACGTATGTATAAAAAACCGCGAAAAAATGAACAATAGTTTTATCTAAAAATAAATAATGTTGGTAAAACATAGAAAAGACAGTAACTCATGGTTCCCCTTTTACTTCTCTTTCAGGATTATTAAAATTTTCACTATAAAAAACTTAGAATCAAAAGATGTACTATTTCTTCTAAAATGTATTTTGAGAAAAGAGAGTTGAAGGATCATAAATTATAATATTATTTAAAAAATACGTAAATTAGCTAAAGTTTCAATTTCAAGTAATAATTCTGAACATCTTCAGGCATTTTATCCGCCGCTGCACGCCTAAATCTAACCATGCCCCGAGCAACTTAGCGTCGACGGGCAGCTCTTTTCCATTTTTTTATCCAACGTAAAAGGGCTTAGAAAAACATAAAACAAAAATATTTTTAGAACAGTGTTTTGAAAAATAAAAAGCGAAACCGTCGCCTTAACATTTGAAAATGCGACGCTTTTCCAAATCTCACAATATGGGTGAGACGACATAATTCCGAGCAAGGAATAAAGATAAAAAATATAGCAGTCATTCAGATTTCCCCCGTGTATAGCACCGGGGCTGTTAGAATTTTATAATTTCTAATTTAAATTGATACTTTTTACGATAATGGCGGGAAAATCTTATTTTGTCGGTATCGCTATGAATGATAGCTATTTTGTAAGTGGATATTGTAGGACTGTGTAATTTCTTTTGCTTATCTTCTGTCCAGAAATGATGAGATTAGTAAAGGCAATATTTGGGGACTATACTAGTACATTTATATATTGATATAGATAGCACACATACTACATAATATACATGATATGTATGAACGACTATTAAGACTCTTAAATAACACGCTAATTCCAAAATGGCGTCGTAAAAGAACCTTTTTTCAAAATCCCATAAACTTTAATTTAATTTACTAGAATAGAACGTACATTCGTTAATGCAAACACCAATTTTGAGCATTTTTGCTGGTCTTAAACCATCAAAATGACCCTAAGAATCATGTTCAAGTGAGAAGTCATGTGTAAAGATCGTAAATGCTTCTGACGCGTGTTGATAACACACATTTATAGTTAATATTAAATTTAACGTGCCACGCATTTGTTAACTCTCTTAACTTTACAGCGATATAAAACGTTTATGTATGGTAAATATTGCTTATATTTTGTTGTGACTGCCTCAGTGGCGTAGTTGAAATTGTACATAATACCAAGCTGAGGTCCTGGGTTCGAATCCTAAGTTGTCTTAAATAATTGTTAAGTTTAAAAGTTTTTCTATCTAAAAAAATATGCAGTGGACAGCTCGAAGTGAAGAAGGTGGTAGTATTATCATACTGTGTAGGGGTATCCCCCTGTGCCTCGGAAAGCACGTAAAGCGGTTGGTCCTGCGCCTGATCTCTCTCCGGTCATGTCGGATTTCCGTCTCACCGAACTATGAGGGTGAAGGAACGGAGTGCACCACTGTATTGCACACACACTTGTGCACTATAATATCTCGTGCGTCCTCGCTATAGAGGGAACCATTTTTATCCTTTGTTGAAAATATTAGGTTCTTAGCAGTCTAGTCAGTCTATATTACAGTCTAATCTATAAGACTAATAAGCAATGTAATTCTAACTTATTTTCCTATGTGTTAAGTTTACTACAACTAAAAATATTATCCAAAGCACGCTCTTAGAACCTGGTAACATGAAATTACTGTTCGTATGTTATGTAAACAATGTTGTTTTGTTTAGTACGAAACGATCGAACAAGTTATTATAATAGTATAAAGCTAAGATAGGCTTGACATTATTATCGATTATTTTGTTCCGAAAAAGCGAGTAAAATAGCGAGAAAGTAATGTAATTACTGAAATTTAGAAAATGATGTTTGATATACGCAGCCGATTTGACACACTCCAAAAGAAGCAAAAAAATATTTAAACATTTTCACTACTGATTGATCTGTCTACCTTTCTAAAGGTATAGCATACTTCGCCCCATCCGTTATTGTAATCCACGCAATAAAAACGATATTAAATTTAAGTATTTCACGTTTTTTATAACTTCGGATGGAAAACGAGTGTTTCATATCATATAAAATAACGATGGATTTAGACGGCACGTGCGAGTAAACCCGGGGACGTTTTACTAGTGCATAAATGTATTTTTATACGCTGGTGCAACAAAATGAATCAGAATGGCGATAAGTTTTATGCGGTTCGAAATCGATCATGGTATTTTTTTTAGTAAAAAGCGGCGATAGCCTAGTTGGGTGTGGAACGGTCTGCCAAGACGAATGTCCGCAGGTTCAAATCCCAAGGGCACACACCTCTGACTTTTCTAAAAAATCACGTGTGTATTCTTTGTGAATTTATCGTTCGCTTTAACGGTAAAGGAAAACATCGTGAGGAAACCTGCACATCTGAGAAGTTCTCTATAGGAATTTCGAAGGTGTGTGAAGTCTACCAATCCGCACTAGGCCAGCGTGGTGGACTAAGGCCTAATCCCTCTCAGTAGTAGAGGGGGCCCGTGCTCAGCAGTGGGCAAGTATATAATACAGAGCTAATATTATTATTATTTTAGTAGAAGATATAATATGGGGTTTCAAAAGAGTAGGCCTCTGTAGCGATACAGACGGAACACTTTTTTAAAATCATCCTCGTCAGCCACATAAAGTCAACTGCTGAAAATAGGCCTCTCTTAAAGATTTCTATGTTGACAAATTTATATTTTTAATAATATACTAAGTATTATTGCTTGCGGCTTCACCCGTGTGAAGGCCTTTTATGCTACAAAAGTCCCTAAAACAATAATGCCGTCTATTTAAAAATTCAGATTAATAAATACTATTATCCATGGGAGCAAATTATCGCTATTAAAGTAGCCTATGAGTTGATTTAGGATGTGGTCTGCGCGTGTGCCATATTCCATCCCAATCCGTTAAGCTATTTCTGAGTTTATTTCTAACAAACATCCAGTTATTTTCACAAACTTTTGCATTTATAATATCATTAAGATGAGACGTTAGCAAAAAGCAAATAGGGCACCTGACGACAAGTGATTTTGCATTAATAAACATGCATAAATAATTCCTGAAGTACTACAGATGCGCTGCGGGCTGAAAAAATTGTAATTCAGAATAAAAAGGGTTTGAAAATATTATTTAGAACTAGGTAGTCACTTTACATCAGTTTTGTATAAAGTAGACGTACTCTTTCGGTCCAGCAAACCTATTTATATCGTAGATAAATATCTGCAGCACAGTTCTACTATTTTTAAACGCTACGCAACTAAACAAAATAACTAAATCAGCCGTAAATAAGCAACATATTTATTATTATATCCTTTATAATGTAACCTATCTTTACGATTGCCTTTTTATTTGCCATAGCCATTTTACTGTTAACATAAAAGGGGAGAATAAAAGATTTGTTGTAAAAATTAAACTCTTAGAAGTAAGCGCCTAAGCCCTGTTATGACAAAGGATGTTATAATTTTTATTATTGTTTTTAAAGGTGGCTATATCTTAGGCCGCCATTTTTTTTTGGCATTCGAAATGCGAACGGAATAAAATGGCGCGTAAAATGGTTGTTTGTTTTTTAATTTTTTATGATAGAAAATAAAAGGAGGATTTAATCTACGTATAAAAATGGTACAATTTTATTTTTGATGAGTACAGCATTAGAATCAAATATTTATGCTTATTTATGAATAAAGTATTGTGATTCGAAAAACTTTAGAAACATTTTTGAGAAGCGTAACAACCTTAGATTAGTGAGGCATGAAACAAATATTTGAAATAAAATAATCTCACCCACTGCTAAACACGGGCTGCCTTTATATACGACAGGGCTTTCCCCTATTTCACACCACGTTGTCCCGGCCTGGATCAACAGACGTTACATATCTCCAAAATTCTTATAGAACAACTCTTAGTTCTTAGATTCGCAAAGTTTTTATCCTAGTTAAGCGAGCTGTTATTCGTAAAGAACTCGCAGTTAGATTAGCAAAGTTGTTGCCATAATAGTTAAAGGAATTGTCATTCGTAAAGAATGGACATCTCTAGAAATTCCTTTGACCTTCGTATTGTATACCGATATACTTACCTTAGTAACATTTGTATCAACACTGGGACCAAACCTACCTTTGTCTCAGTGTTTCGTTCCTACAAGATATGCAGACCCATAAATTATACTAAAAATATGTTTGACATTCTTCGACCTTTTCACTCAAGTATTATCACAATGCCAAAAAAATAAGTTAAGCATTTTCGCACCACAAATCCGTAACAAATTGAATTGTATTCCGTGGCACTAAAAATTGAACCCATCAACCCAAAATACTCATTAGAGCAAGTTAACTGTCAATAAACTTTAACGAGCCGGGATAATATTAAAAAAAGACACTATAAAAATCCAGAAAACTGACCCAAGTTCAATGCTTTAAGCGACGCGTGCGCATGTATTTTATGTCATATACAGGCTGTAGTTTATTTATGGGTGTTTTTTATGTCACATCGGGCTTTATTACCCTTCGAGATTACAGTGATAAAGGCATCCATCCATTATCGGGTATTTAGTGCTAATTGCCAAGTTTTAGTATCTCTGGATTTATGTTGTCATTTTTTATGTCCTGATTTATTATGCCAAATATCTACAAGTTAATTATTGAGAATTGTTATGAGATATGTATTTTGATTAAAAAAAACTTGCTAATCGCCTCAGCTGTAGTAAAAATGATTCAGAGTTGTTAATGGAGATTTCTGGGTTAGATTTCTTAGTCTGGCCACATACATATACGCGAGCTATTTCATTTGAAAAAAAAAAGCACTCTGCCTTGGATATTATCCTAGCAATAACAATAAACTTGCATGCCCTCAAATTACATAATAGATATTTTGTTTATCATGCTAACCAATTCGGATAAGTAGATACCTTCGAAATCTTATAAAGAACTTTTAAGGACCCATTGACGGGTGAGAGGCCAATTCACTTAAGCGACATAATATTCGATTTTTTTTTAACTAGGTTAAACAAAAAACAGATAAAAGTGTTAATTTAAAATTTGTATGAAACTAAGTGTCGCAAAACAATGTCGCTTAAGGTGGTAGCTCAAGGTCCATTTTCATACATTTTGTTTCGGCTTTAATCTGGGTAACTAAACAAGTATTGGCAAGTAAAGAATTTAAATTCACGTCTAGTTAGTGATTAGTTCTCGCAGTTGAAAGAAAAATGTAAAAATAATTAATAATCATGGATATTTCTGCCTTTAAAATTTCGTCATATTAAATTTTAAAGGCCGAAATATCCATGATTATTAATTATTTTACATTTTTCTTTCAACTGCGAGAACTAATCACTAACTAGACGTGAATTTAAATTCTTTACTTGCCAATACTTGTTTAGTTACCCAGATTAAAGCCGAAACAAAATGTATGAAAATGGACCTTGAGCTACCACCTTAAGACAATTTACACCCGTCGACATATTTTCTCAACATATGCATTCAAAGTGATTGATTATTATATAAATAAAGCCCATAATATAATATAACCTGGTAAAAAATATATATCTCTAAACCAAAAACAAACCTTTAAATCAAAACCAATCAAAATGATCCACTGATGAGCCAACCCTATCCCGTAGTATCAGCACACGTGTCGTTTATAATTTTTACGAACTAATTTATCCGTTTGATCGTAAACGTCACATGGTTGAGCATATTTTGTTACCCACGCGTTTACGTTCATTTATCGACCTTGTAAATCATGTATTTGTTCATTGTTCAATTTTAGTAGATAGTAGTGGCAAAGGGTGACATTTTGAAAGAGAACCCGTAAGCATATAGATAGGTAGGTACCAAGATTATATAGAGCGGATATTGGGAAGATTGTCATACAAACATTTTGCGCTCATGTGATGATCACTCCATCTACTGTCAAATCGCAAAACCCTGATGTAAAATACTTCGTAATTTTTCTATCTCGTGAATAGCACGTTTTTAATGCGCAATTAGTAAATTTTCTGTAAATATGTTATTTTCACAAAGAATTTCACTTTGTGAATTATCACTTGCTTTAACGGTGAAGGAATATATACCTGAGAAGTTCTCTATAGGAATTTCGAATGTGTGCGAAGTCTACCAATCCGCACTAGGCCAGCGTGGTGGACTAAGGCCTAATCCCTCTCAGTAGTAGAGGAGGCCCGTGCCCAGCAGTGGGACAGTATATAAGTGATATATTATATTATGTTATTTTTGCATTAATATCTACAGACTGCAAAGTCTTCGAAACATCGGGAGAAAAATTATATTCAAAAAACCGCGATAGAAACCGCAAATTAGTTTTAATTTCAATGTTTAATATTCGCGTAAACATAAGAAATCATTATGCTGTTTAATATCTTTGGTAAGTAGTAGTAGTACTAATTCATGTATACAGTGTGCCGATCGTTCTAATGATAATTAGATTTTATATAAATTAAAAAAGGGAAGCGGGCAGGAACCGAGTTATATGGGCCCCTCACTACAATAGTGGAATCAATGTTCCTTTAGTCCTCTTTCTAGATGGGATATGATACTTATAGGTAACAATTTTGCGTGCGGCGTTGCTCGTATTAAAAGCCATGACTTTAAAAATCAGATTTTAATAATTATTACCTATGAAAGCAAGCCCCTGAAATTAAAATCAGAAATATTAATGCAATCGATAAGACGGCCTGTTGTAGAACCTATTAGTTTTAATATAATTTGAAAATTGAAAATTTATATGTCTTATTACAAGTCGTAAATCAAGTGCTGAATGATAAACATTCTCTGAATTTATCCGTAATTTCATTATTTTTACTAGACGACCCTTGCCTGATCATTAAAAAAATACTTTGTTACGTCACCAGATCCAGTGCTAACGCAAAAGCGACCTCTTTCTATTATGTTAATACTGAATTTATGGCTAATAATAAAATTTTCAAACGTCTATATAAAATGTGAATGCGCCGTTTGAGTTTTAGTTTCGATTTAATGTTCAACTACATTGTTGCTTCATATTGCTAACATTTACGTGTGACTTCATTTCTTTAAGCTCATTTGCGTGTAAGTTAACTGATCATATGGTTTTGCTGCTCGGAAATGCCGAGGTACAAATAGACCATTTGTATCTAGCTCCTTAAGTAACTGCCTTCCGCCATATCAGACGCAAATTTCTATGAAGTCCGTATCAAATTTTCCAAGAGTATGGATTCGAAGCAATAACCTATGACTGCAGTCGATACACTCTCAGTTCTTCTAATAATGGAAAATCTATAAGTCTTCATTAGCTAGAGGTGATTGGTCTCCTGTATGCGAGTAGCCGCCAGGATACCATCACACTTTCTTTTTTTTCGAATGAGGACCAATAGAATGTCGACTGACAAAAGATGATTATCCCTCAATAGTGAACAAAATTATGTCGGCCTGTTGGAGCCGGATATACACAGGCTGATCCCGGAGACACACTTACGTGGGCCTCTATGGCGGGTTTTAACACCTTGTGTACGGTGTTCGCTATCCGGGCGACTATAAAATATATCCTACCACCAACCTTGTCTATTTGTATCGCCAAGCAGTACGATGTATACACTATTGTATTCAGAAGTAAATACTGCATATCAGAGGCTTATCATCTTATATCTCAGGATGACGAGCGCAGTGTACCACGCTGTTAATAATTCAAGATTTTGTGTGGTGTTGATGTTCCCACTGTTTGTGGGCGATCGTATCGATTACCATCAGGCGAGCGGCATGCTCGTCTCGTCATTCAACTAAGCGTTAAAAATTAAGACCCACAAAATTATAATTGTATAGAAAATGACAATTAAAGATATAAAAACTATTTGTAACCCATGGAAAAGTTCTTACTATAACAACGTGTACTAGTACAGTTCAATATTATTTCTCACAGTTCTGAATGGTCGACTTACTCGTTCTTATAGTTCACAATGTATGCTTTATCGATGTATGAACGTTATTACTATAACAAACATATAAATTTTATATTTTCATATTATAGTTCCAAGTTTCCATTTTATAGACAATAGTATTAAAATTTTATTGAAATCTTATTCAGTGGCTGCTATTACAGTGTTGGGTTTTAATCGTTTTGACCCTCATTTATTTTTGCTTCCTATATTATATGTTTAAAAGGAATAATACAGAAAATTTTGTATCCAATAAAGATATTTTTATTTGTTTCTGTTAAAAAAGTTGTAAATGAAATATCCAAAGCCCTTTAACCTCCTTTGGGGATGAATTACCTAAAATATTTTTTAGAGATCTCCTACGTTACTGGAACTGTGAGATTTTTTTTCAAACACAATTACAAAGAATCATTCATAAACAAGAATGCTGCCGCCTTTTTTCAATTTAATCCGCACACTCCTTGGAACTAATAAAATATTAATAAAAATCAAATTAATCAATAGTCAATTTTCCGTCTGCGACAAACATCAATGCAAATCTATTTCCTTTTGATAAACAAAAAAAAATCCCAACAAAATTAAATAGAATTCATTTCGCGTCGTCTTTCATAGAACGTCTTTCTTGTAAACAACCCTTCAGATTGCTTTGCATACCTTTTATAACAAAACACACCTTACTGCATAGAAAATAGAATTCTGAATTCAATAAAAGAACATTTTTAAAAGTAGCAAGATTGGTATCGCAGTGAAAATTATACGGCTCGCTTCCCTTTGTGCGGATCTGAGACGTTCACAATCTATTGTTCCACATCAAAGCCGCTTTTTGTTAGGGTTAGCGTATTATTACTCTTGCTAGAGCAAGCAATGTAATACGATGTTTATTTTTCATTTGAATAATCGAATTCCATTTATGAATTTGTATTCGTTTGACATTTTTTCTTTATATTAAGACTTATTACCTGCCAGTTGCAATTTACTTAAACCCTAAACATTGAGTATTGATATTACTAGCTGTCAATAGCTGAATTTAGGCATAAAAGCGTGAGAGAGACAAAACTATAATGCGGCTTATAGACTTAAAAAACGCAGATATTGACCGCAAGATCGTATTCTCTTTTTCTACAGTCTAAAAAATTAGAGGTTAATTATAGCTTAATAGATTTATTAATATATTATGATGTCCAAAAATACTTTCCTTTACCATTACTCCACTATACCGGAAAAAATATATAATTCAGATTGTTTATCGATACGCCATTAGAATATGTTTCAAAGGAAACATCAAAACGAACCTTTTATCCAATATTTACTAGAATCACATCGGAAACCCTTTCCACCTTCACAAAACGTTTACTTAACAAACAGTAGTTTGAAAAACAAACACACCTTTATGTTATATAAGTGTTCCTTAGGATATTCATCGGGTATCTTACTATTATAATATAAAGATTGGTTATGTTTGGTAAAATTAAACACAGAAACCGCTGATTTTGATGAAATTTGACACATAGGTGACCTGAATTACAAATAGTTGGCCTTTTCTCAAAGAAATAGATTTTAAATATGGAATGTTTTAAATGTAAAAAAAAAAACGCCCTTTAACTAATTTTATTGTATGTAAAGATTTGTATCAGATCATGAATCTACAAACGTTGGAATGAGTTTTTTATTCTAGCAATCACCTTGCACTAGTGGTAAGATTTCATACCTTATTCAAAGTGCTTAAGACTTAAATTCATATAACGACTTTACAAAGAGGGTGATGTCTCCAATACCCGGCACCTTAATTTATTTTTTTATTTACTTCTTAAAATGTATGCAAATGTAAATGACTCTTTCCGATTGATGCTAGATTATCAGGTGAACGTATTCATGTCCCTTTCTCTCTTTGGTATAATTTATATATTCGTCTCCTTCTTCGAGAATAATGAAAGTAATTTGTCGGTTTCATTTCAATTCCAAGCAAAATTAGGGTATAATAAAATTATACATTTTGCTAAAAAGCGGTGAAAAGCGGATTGGTTTTGTCTGATTTTGTATGCGATGGGGTCTGTTGCTTGTGATCTTGTACTTACTTGATTATATTGAGCATTGTTTTTTTTTTGTGCGGCCGAAAACTGGTAAATAAATATATCGGTACTAAACTACGTTACACGTAAATCTTATTAGTAACATCTTAAATATAGTATCTACAAACTATCTTTTATTTAAGTAATAATTAAATATTCTCATGTACCTTGACTCATAAATGCAATGTTCGCCTACGTGATGAATAAAGCATTTTATTTTACAATGCAATAAAAACCTTTTTTCAACGGACTAATTCCACAAAATATACTTAAATAGAATACAAAATAAATCTTAGAGAAACGCACAAGTTTTTAATTATAAAACAACTTCGAAATCATCAAACCAGTAACAATGAATCAAATACGCACACAATCAAAATATACAATGTTATTGTATTTTACACACATCACTAGTGGAAGGTTTCTCATATGTGAGAGGCCGCCTGAGTAGGTACCACCGCAATGTCTATTTGTGCCGTCAAGCAGTAGTGTGTAGTCACTATGGTGCTCCGTTTTGAAGAACATTGTAACCAGTGTAACTACTGGACATAATAAGACTTAACATCTCATGTCTCAGGATGGCAAACACAGTGGAATACCAAACAATACTTCGTAATTCAACGTGTTGGTGTTTCTTCTGTTTATGAGCCGTCATATCGCTTACCATCAGGCGAACGGCAAGCTCATCTCGTTAATCAAAACAATAAAAAGAAACATCCTGAAACTTCCAATTTCTTTTATACATCAATTTTATAGAAAAGGAATCACACAATCTAATCTCACGTAATGGACTCTAATATCGGATATCGGGAACCGTTTTAATATGGCCATAACATGCATTGTTTTCACCCCTACAATAAAAATACCATTGAAATTATCCATACAATAAAATAGTGAAGTGTATCACTCACTTGAATTACCAACGAAGGTTTTACAATCGACGATTTACAGTCGTATTGTATGATACGATTTATCGTATTGTATAAGTGAGGTGTAAATTGTAGATTGCTTTTATGGGTGTTTGTGATATACATACGATTTAAAATTTTACATTACAAACAGATAAGTTTATTAGGTTTATTTAAATGTGTTTAAAAAGTTTTAGGAGAATATTTTTAACGATTAGAAATATAAATGTGGTCTATAGAATAAAATCTTGCAGTTTTATCTTCCGTCACTTAAAGTAATAATCTGTCACCTTTTTTTCGCTTCTTTAAATTTAGAAGCGAAAAAAATCATCATGTAAAATATTATTTTAAATATTAAGCGCCAAGACACTTAAGTTCATTTATTAGAAAGCAATTTCAATACATCGTATCGTAAACTCTAAATGCACTGAACACAAGACCGCACTAAATTTTATGACGGTATTGTTTTATTAATATCTATAAAAAGTGCTTCCAAGTGCGTTTAGTTAGAAGTTCACATTTAGCTTTAAGTGTTTGCTTTATGGACGCGCTAAATTTATACTGCCATGAATCTAGATTTCTAGTGCTTACTATACAGCCTAATGGATATGACAGTTCCTGACTAGGTATTTGAACATTTTGTAATTAGTATTAATTATAACATTTTGGTTGTATTATAAATACAAGGTTAGTTTGAAATTGTGTTAGACCACGTGCTTATTTCTTGAAATAACACTTCAATCAGTTACTCGAAGCGTAGTTGTAAGATAAAAAAGTGTAAGTTTTGAACAAAATAAATATCAGTAAAAGTATTTATAATTTTACACGCTTTAGTGCTACTTATGCTCTAAGAAAATTTATCGCTGGTGCAGCATCTCATTTTCAGTCAAAAATACACTCACCCACACGCCATATTCACTCTAAACTACAAATTGATTAAAAAAGTAAAATTGTGATTTTCGGTGAAAATATTCGTTATTAAGGCGATACCTCAAGGTCCATTTTCATATATTTTGTTTCACCTTTAATCTGGGTAACTAAACAAGTATTGGCAAGTAAAGAATTTAAATTCACGTCTAGTTAGTGATTAGTTCTCGCAGTTGAAAGAAAAACGTAAAAATAATTAATAATCATGGATATTTCTGCCTTTAAAATTTCGTCATATTAAATTTTAAAGGCCGAAATATCCATGATAATTAATTATTTTTACGTTTTTCTTTCAACTGCGAGAACTAATCACTAACTAGACGTGAATTTAAATTCTTTACTTGCCAATACTTGTTTAGTTACCCAGATTAAAGGTGAAACAAAATATATGAAAATGGACCTTGAGGTATCGCCTTAACTGAGGATTTTTTACACAATATTAGCAGATGTAAAAACAAGTATGTCGTTTCATTTATTACCGCAATGTCAAAATGTCCCTGTATCAATTTAAATTGTTTTTATTTTTTACAAAGCTAGTCCAGATAATGGAATCCTATTTCTAAGTCTATTGTGATTTGGTCAGTTGAGGTCACTTGATATTAAAAGGCCGACTTTCCCATTCTCCGAACTATTCCATATGAAACGATTTTTCTAAATTTAATTACTTTATATTAAAATTCATTTTCTTTACAGACCGACGCGATCTCTCCAGAAGACCCCGCTCAAAAGGATTCCAGCACATCAATATTCTCATCAATAATTCCTGACAAGCTTTCCGGATCAATCTGCACTGCCGTGCTTTTCATGCTAGGTTGGAAGCTTTTCTCCCAACGGTGAACACCATGTATAATCTAAGTTGTATATCTTGAGTCCACTAGTCCACAGTTGGACCTAGATTTAATAAGCGTGCGATGAATAAATTCTGGGTTATTCTGCTCGTCACGCTTTTTCCAAAAAAAAATGTATATTTTCTATTGGGTTGTTTAAAAATAACCCATTTTGTATTTTATAAAACGTAGCTTTGTTTAAGCTGTGTCTTTATGAATAACGATTACGATGTTCGAAATAAAATGTAGTTTCACGTATAAATGAATAATTATTATCATAAACAGGTAGCAAAATCTTGGAAAAATAAAAAAGCTATATTAAAAAAAGGCATATTTCAAAATAATCTGACTTGAATGCTATAATATATTACATAAAAAAAATAGAAATAAACAAAAAAATAGCGGACTGTTTAAAAAAAAGGATTGTGAACACTATATTTTATTTCAAACAAAATATATTGAAAAATATGGTGTTTTAGAAATATTTTAAAGTTGCATTTTATATCTTGCCAGTATTATAGATTACATATAAAATAAAAGCTGGCTATTTAAACCAATGAGTGCTAAGTGACCAACGAGTTGTTAAATACTAAAAAAACATTTAGGAAAATAACGCACAAAAAGGGACCATGTTAATCAAATATACAATTTTATTTTATAAAATTTTCTTGGCATCATAAAAATCTTTTTTTGGAAACAGTTGGAATTTTCCACAAAAAAACCGAAAAAATTAAATGTTGTTACATTTTTTATCAATTCTACTGTTTTTTATATTCATGGCTACTTAGCACCCATCGACATACGCGTCAATTTACATTCCGCTTTCGGTGTTGAAATATATCCATATACATAGCTTATATAATTGTACAGTTTCTATATAAGGAGACGTGTGAAGATCAACTGATATGTTGTCGTTGGCGTATAGAACCTCGATGGCACCGCCAGTCGGTTGGGCAGATTTCGCATCTATTTTGTAGGCGGAAAAAAAATCAACACAATTATCAATCTTTTTTTTTTTATCAAAAAATATATAATATTGCATTCGTAGAATTTAAAAATAGAATTACTAAATCACTATTTTTTTTTTATGTTTTTTTTTTTTATTTTAATAACAAACTAAGCAGTTATACATGTGCGAAATCTACCTAAAATCCGTTACACAAATTGTTCCAAAGAACAACCCAAAATTTTTTATCGATTGATCTCATTTTCATTTTTTTGTAGTGAAAAATGTTTATTTTAAAGATATCTTAGTATACGTAGGCCGTTTGAGTAGGTTACGTGCCAAGTTGTTCCAAATGGTGTTATGAGATGGTCTATTTTAATAATAAGATTAAGTGTAAATATTGATTAAGGTTGATTGATGAAAGACGTCATTATAGCTACGAAATTGATAAATCAGACCAATTGATTGATTAGAATTAATGCTTTAGGAGTTGGCCTTTGCCTAATTGAAGCACGATAGTCTAAAACGTTTTACCCAGAAACTGGTTAGTAAATAGTTTTTTACAGGGGAATTCGCTGTCCCTAGTCGAAATAGTCTCAATTTTAGCCAATACGACAATGACGTGCTTTTTTAATTAGTTTTTATAGATATATTATGTAAATAACATTAAATACTCCGTAAATGACGCTAGATAATTATACTGTATCGACGAGGCTTCGTATATTCCATTACTGATCGGGAACAGAAAAGCGAAGGGTTATTATTATTTTTTCGAGTGTTAATACGGTAGAAACCGGTTATAACAATTGCAAGTTAAGCTATAAAAAGAGTATCGTTTATAACATCTATCGGATATAGC
Source organism: Manduca sexta (assembly GCF_014839805.1). Taxonomy (NCBI): domain Eukaryota; kingdom Metazoa; phylum Arthropoda; class Insecta; order Lepidoptera; family Sphingidae; genus Manduca; species Manduca sexta. The sequence continues at coordinate 2,409,488 of NC_051120.1, read as the reverse complement.
GTTCAGATCAGGTAGTCCCTACAATGTCGTTATAACCTGTTTTCACCGTATTAATTTTTGTGTATACATACGATTTTGTTCCAAAAAATAGTCCTAAAGCGATCAACTTCGAAAGTGATGTTCGCTTTTAAAAATATTTTTTTAAGTTTTCCAAAACGGGAACAAATTTTTTCGGTAACAAATCAACGTATTTTTTATTTAACGGTCACAAAACGTACGGAAGGATGTGTTCAAATGTGATATGTATTTATTTAAGACGATTAAAATAAAAAAGAAGTTTTCCTAATGATCTCTCGGAAGCTCTTATTTGCTGATTAGTTTTTGCTGATTTTTGCTAACGGAAAAACTACGGTGTATAAAACTTTATTTACTCATTAATTTTATTTCTAAAACGTAGATTGTTTTCTGTTAGCAAAAATGTTAGGCAAATAGAATATATAATGCATATAAGAGTTTATGTACATAAATTAAAATTGGTATGCTTTATGCATTTTTATAAGGATGTAATCTGTAGTGAAAATTCTAAATTTCCATATTAATGCTTAACAAATTAAATGTTTAACTTGCATAGAATACACTTTTTCGGAATATTGAAAAGTCGTATTTTATAGTTGTCTTTCTTTTTACCGAGTTTAAATAATGTATTTTTTTTTTATAAAAACCGATTTATTTTTTAACTTTAATACTGTGCTAAATGTAGCAGATTTCCATTTTTTTTTCGCGAAAAACGGAAATGTATAAAATTAAAAAGAAAACAAAAACCAAAAATTAGCTGTATAAGTTTATTACTCGTAACACAACACAAGCAAATGTTATTAGTGAATGCAAATGTTTCTAAACTTAAATGTAGGTATTAGATTTCATCGCTTCAAGTCTATTTCGATACGTTGCAGTTTTAAACGGAGTTATCAAGTTTTGTATTACACAACCGAATACAGAATTATGTTTACTCTTTAAATTTTTTTTTGCATTTAATATCATACTGCCAAATAAGCCGTTGTGTTTTCCGATTACGTGAAATTGTATTTACTTTATTATAATTTTTTAAATACCTATGTCGCAGATTATTTTACAAATAACATCGATATATATGTACTACGTACTAGATTTGGCGTTCCGAACATTTACTGTGTTCAACTGAATTGAACTGCAATCCATTCAAACTAACTTTAGTATGGTCAATATTGACAGCTTGTGGTTGTGTATGGAGTGGCACTCATGATATAAGAACTCGAGTCTAAATGTAAACCTGGATTTGAGTAAAAAATATTAGTCAAATAAGTAAAATTATTAGTTGTTCGAGTGAATAAATAGGGTATAACAGTGACGTTTTGGATGCCATTTTAGTTCAGATTTTGAACAAATAGTTTTATGGACGTTTGTGTCTATGGAATGTACGTCAATGACGAATAATAATTAAAACCTACCTATTTTCTGATGGTGTATTTTTTTATAACTTACTTTTAGACGTACGCCGGGAATACAGTAATTTAACTCCCAAGTACAACATAGTAATTGTATTCTATGCAAATTAACATTCAGTTAATCGCTTTCTGCTATGACACGTATTACTATATTTTAATTATAAATTGGTAAGCAATAATAAATGTAATTATTAGAATTTAAGAACGCAATCTCTCTACCGAGTCTTTCTTGTTTTTTTAGAATAAACAATAAATTATTCTTCGTACGGAATAGCTAAACAAAAAACGGATAGAAATTATCTAAAACAAAATAATTTTAATAACAGTTAAACTATGAATTTATCAAATGTCTCTTTACAAAATCTTTATTAATTATAATCGGTTTTGGAGTTCGGAAATAAAAAATCCTTGATCAATTATTCCTTACACTAAATGAATAATTATCACAAATAAATTATCGAATTTTGTTTAGAGGAATATCTTCAGAGGGATCTAAGGCCCATTTTATTCTAAAGTAAAGACTCAATGAGATTTTTTTATATTTGTATAAAAACTGTTTCTTGAATGAGAATTATAATATCTAAATAATTATGTTAAAGGGTAAAAGACGTTAAAAAATAGAATTTCTTTTTAATTGAGTAAAAGTTAACGTTGAAAATCTAAATTATATTATCATAATTTAACGATTTTTCTAGAAAAGTGTCACAATATTTTTTTTCGCATAAAAAGAACAAAAAATTATATATTTTTCACGTTTGTATTTTTTTTTTGTTTGTAAAAGAAAAAAAACATCCTTATAGTTCATAAAAGTTTTTTAATACTTACAATATTTTGTCAATTTCGAAGTTTTAAGATCTCGTCTTTTACCCTTCCATGTAGATCAATTTATGTTAAATTTTATATATTTTAGTAAAAATTATGATCTACATATAAATTTGTATATTTTAGAATAATTTTCAAATATTTAGTAAATATTATTTTCTTTTAGTTTCGCTAGCTTAGGTTCATTTTAGTTACTTGTATGTCATCGGATATGACGTAGCATAGTTTAGTATAAGATTATATTTGCCGAGCAGCGGTAATTATTTCTGTTTTGTATTTTATTATTTTGAAAATATACTTTTTTATATGAATAATAAGGTTTTTTATTGATTAATTTAAGCTTCCGATGGGCCTTATTACATTTCCTTGCAACATTTCCAACCATGCTGTAGAAACTGTTTCGCTTACTTCTTACAATCGGCCACCTATGATATAATGGTTATGAAAAAAAACAAAATTCATTGACTACGACGTATCTTTTTTTTTTTTAATTTGAACGCCCTGGTCTCTGAATCTACTGTTGTGATACAAGAAGATATTCAACAATAAAAAAATGCCACCAATTATATCAAAACAGATGTTGGCACTTCCTTTTGGGTTTAGAAATACTTCTTCCATATCTATTATAAACCATTAATTAAAATCTAGGCAGTTCCATATACGATTAAAAGGACGTGTCCGCTTTTTTATGTATTTATATTTTAATCTCAAATATTCGTGAAAACATAGAAAAACAATATTATTGTGCAATATTCTCTGATTTTAGTTTTGGGATAATAAGGTTCTAATATTCCTATCTGTATGAATCAATCCACAAAGTTGGATCAGTTAACATGAGCTACACATTCGTATCGCAAAATATTTTCTACAGTGTGACTATTCAGTAATAGTTTTATTGTGCCAAAATCAGAAGCTATATTATGAAAATATGTGAAAATAATTTTATTACGTCAAATTGCGAGTATGAACTGTTTATTTCCTTACAAAAAGTTATAATTGTCTGTAATGACATATAACAGTACAAAAATTCACCATGCCAAAGATTTTTCTTTTTATATACAATTATACCGAAATATTGCTATCTCTCTCGTTTCAAATAACATTTACTTACTGACTTTTTGTTTTATTTATTTAAAATTCATCTAAAAGAAATAAAATTAAACCTCTAAAGGTTAATTAAATCGTAGTTTATCTTATTAATCTTAGTATATGGGATTGATTCGAATACCCTAAGGGGTGCTCTATCTCTGGACCTCCGCTTGACACTATTTTCTGGAACACCCTGTATGTATAGCACGTGTATCTTCTGCTTTTCAAACTTGCCAATGAGAGAATTGTCGCCAATTACAACAAATTGAAATTAGGACAGTACAAACAAACTCAGCTTTGATAACACTTAACAATAAGGAAGAATATTCCCGAAGGGGTATGCAGAGGCGCATCCAAGGCACCCACTTTTCGCCAAGTGTGTTCCGTCCCATGATGAGATAGGGGGCGAGCCTATCGCCATATCGGGCACAAATTCCAGACTCCGGGCTGATACTGAGAAGAAAAACCCAAATATCACTTTGCCCGACCCGGGATTCGAACCCAGGACCTCAGAGCGCTATCGTACCGCGCATGCAGTACAACTACGCCACCGAGGCAGTCTATACAAACACACGGGACTTTAAAATCTCTTTCCCCAAGTTTAAAGTATATACATTAGAGATATTGCCAAGCTATCTAACTTATATGAAGTCTGAACGATCCATCTAAGTTGTGTTTGGAAAGTTTAAAAAACCGCCGTTAAAGTTGCAGTTAACTTAACGTGGTCAGTTAGCGTTGATGTATTTCAGTTAGATGCGACTTAGATCGTTTTATGAGGTGGAAGTTTTGATACTGGAAGGATAATGTTTTTGAAGGTTTACACACACACACACAGAGAGAAAGAGAGAGAGAGAGAGAAACACAAACGTCTTATATCCCCAAAGGGGGAAGGAACCGCAACTGGTGCATCCCCTGTTATGGACATTATAATTTTTCTAGTGCATCCACTATTATTGATATTATAATTTATAATAATCATAATATTATGAGCCTTCTAACCGTTTGGACGTCACCTGGACCTCTCATAGAATATATGAACCTTTTAAGAATTTGGTCGCCACCTGGACCTCCCATCGAAAATCATAGTTCCAGTACTACTTAGATAGCAAAGAACTCTAAGATTATATGGAGCGGAAATTAGAAAAATTGTCACATAAAAATTTTGCGCTCATGCGATGGTTGCTCAATCTACCGCGAAATAGCAAACACCAACATAAAATACTTCACGTTTATAATTTTCTGTGAATATGTTATTAAAAGCGACGATAGCCTAGTTGGGTGTGGAACGGACTGCCAAGACGAATGTCCGCAGGTTCAAATCCCAAAGGCACACACCTCTGACTTTTCTAAAAAATCATGTGTGTATTCTTTGTAAATTTATCGTTCGCTTTAACGGTGAAGGAAAACATCGTGAAGAAATCTGCACATCTGAGAAGTTCTCTATAGGAATTTCGAAGGTGTGTGAAGTCTACCAATCCGCACTAGGCCAGCGTGGTGGACTAAGGCCTAATCCCTCTCAGTAGTAGAGGAGGCCCGTGCTCAGCAGTGGGCAAGTATATAATACAGGGCTGATATTATTATTATTATTGTTATTTTTATATTAATATCTAAGGACGCCGTGATATCTTGTCACACGGACATTTCAAATAAGACTATTGGTAGTAATTATTATCAAGTGAAACTTTAGGTACAAAAAATCAGTCCTAACGTCAAGTCAACTAACTATATTGTTTAATGTCCTTGTATGAGAATATAATACGTTGCCTTTTACACCTTAAGGAAATAGAGATTGACTGTGTATTGCGCACACACTTGTGCACTATAATATCTCCTGCGTACCTGGCTGATCTCCGTTGAGATATTCCATCAAGGTTATAATTCACCTAAGATTCCACACACCCTCCCGAAAATCACATTCAATCACGGATAGCGATGACATAAAATCAATTAGTCATAGATATATATAGGCATAGAGATAAAAAAATATGTATTTAATACAAAAAATTCAGAACCACAAAATTTATTCAATATTTTAATAATGATTGATGGTACATTATTTGAAAAGATTTGTCGGTGTTAATTCCCTTCCTCACAATGGCAAGGCTAGATTGGCATCCATCAAAAATCCAATCTACGTTGAAATTGGCAACCGATTGGCAAAACGTCGCAAGCTGGCAAATCACTATTTTTGCATATCACATTCAAATTGCAATATAAGCACGGGTCCGTATTTTGTTACTTTGTAGGGGGTCATGTGAATGGGAAGTATTAAACAGAATGTTTATTCGAACAGGAAGCGTGTCAAAGAATAGGTTTAAAAAATTTACAAAATTAAAAAAAAAAGTTTTATAAAAAAAATTCTAAACCATATAGTAGCGTAAGCTAATAACATGTAAGCTGTGGTTGCCTACTTCAGGAGCACAGAATTTAGCTAATTTTTTGTGCATCTTTTTTGCTTGTATTGCTACTGTGCATCATCTACTGGTAATCCGAAATAAATAAATAAATAGGCACAAATTATTTGGCTAATAAAAGTGACATTATTTTATGTTTAATATCACTGCAAATATTCAATTCAGGACGTCCATTATTTTTGTTTTAAAAATAACAAACAAACTTATTGATCAGTACCTTTATTAATATAAACAGTAACATATTTCTTCCATCACATACCACTTTTCACCGTATCCTAAAGCGTATATCACGTATCCTAAGACCCCTAAACACAGGGTCCCATTGAAATACCCAAATACATCCCTCATACGCACTATTAGTTGCCGTATCGAAAAAATAAACAAATAACTTTTATTTGGTATTCAAATTTTTGTCAGCTATTTGCATATAGACAAGGTAACAATCATCGATCATCGATAATTTCAATATTAGGGATGGAAAGTGCTAATGAGTTAGGGATGTTCATATTTAAATATTTGTGTGATTTTTTTTTTCTTAGGTTATGTTTTGTATGAATATAATCGAATAATGTATTGTTATCAAGGGTAAATTTCAATTTATGTGAGAATTTTATCGATTTGGTTACTTGACAAAGTTTAATACGTTTTAAAGGAAACACACAATATTCAATTCATTTATTTGAAAGTCTTATACACTTAAGACAAAAGAAAAATAGAGATACAAATTATTTAAAGTCGGGGCCTTATTCCGTCTACGGGGGCATATCCGTCTTTTTGTCAAGTCTTTTATCAAAATATTGTTAAACGCTCTTTTTACAGTAAACATTATATTAGCAAAAATAATTACAGAATACAATTTTAGACATTGGGTGACAACGTTCAACCAGAGAGAATAATAGAATAGTCGCCGCGTGACATCTTCTCTTCTGCCAGCCTGCCCGCGCAGCCGAATACGTCCGGAAACGCCCGATGTCATCGGCTAGGATAGCGGCGCTTAACATGATATCTTTGATAGCCGTATAAATGACAGATTAAAATAATCTCTATTTACCTATACGTCTATCATAGCTGTACTTTGGATAGACCGTCCGAAATTGCAAGCAGACGGATTTGCCCCCTTAGACGGAATAGGGCCCTCTGACCTAACTTCAATATTTAGATACTGATGCTCATTGTTTAGTAAAGCCGGTATATCGTCGCTGTATTATGATACCAGGTGCATAAATATGTTAATCAAACAGGACTATGTATTTACTCATACATTATTACGTATTTATCCCCGAAGGCGTAGGCAGAGTCGCAACCAGGGAACCCACTTTTCGCCAAGTGTGCATCCCATGATGTCCCCTATCGCCATATCAGGCACAATTTCAGACTCCAGGCTGATACTGAGTAGAAAAACCCAAATATCACTTTGAGCGACCCTAGATTCGAACCCAGAACCTCAGAGCACTATCGCACCGCGCATGCAGTACAACTACGCCACCGAGGCAGTCAGGCAATAGATAGGTATTTTCCATTGCGAATTATTTTTGATTGCAATAAAAATAAGGATACACTTGGAAGACCTTGAATATAAGAAACTGTAATAAATAATAACGCATTTGTAACTCATGATAAAAATACCATTTTATAGCAAAACATGCCTACGCCTAAACCTTTAAAACCGTGAGGATCAAATACCAAATGTTACAACTTAAAAAAATCTAAAACCTCGCTGGCACATTTCGGGCAATAACAGACTGTTATTATGTAAAAATCCTTTTTCATACCTCGCGACCAATAAAAGATGAAAAAAAAAATATTTACGCATCATAAAAACCACAATACTGTGTTTTATTTGGTCGTGTGGCGGCGACGGAGCGCCCTATGCAAAATTGGTACGAAATTGAAAAACAAATTTGTTACATATTGCTTTTTTGATTCTCATTGCGGTCGCGGATCGGGTTGAGGGAGGGTTATTCGCCAGTTTTGCTAGTGGTAGGATATATTTATACAGGATCATTTTAACATTATGTTACGGGAGAATTCTTCTCAGCGGCAACATCATACTTTCAGTCAGAAATACGCACACGCCATATTCGCATTAAACTACAAAATAATCAGGATTTGTGGTGAAAATATTCGTTATTAATTGATGATGATGGTACAATGCCAGCAAAGGTGAAGACGAGTATGTGGTTTCATTTAGTAACGCAATGTCAAAATGACCCTGTATACGCCTGAATAGTGACCATGGTCATATTGGCCTACGTAAGTGTGTCGCTTTTCGGGATCAGCTTGTATATGACCGGTTCTAACAGGCCGGCATAATTGTGTCGACTGCCGAGGGGTAATCATCTCTCGTCAGTCGACATTCTATTGGACCTCACTTATCACCAGGTGCAGTGAGGTTACTTTCGCGTGTCCGTATAAAAACAAAAGGTATTTTTATATGACAGTTTTTATCATTTTCATCAACTTTGACTGGATATGAGATTAATACTACTGCTAAAGATCATTTCAATTATAAAAATGTATGTGACTGATCTTATTTTTGTTTTAGTTTTTCAAATTTAAAGCTCTTTTAATAATAAATACAAGTATGTGATGGAAAGTAGAATTAAGATTAATTTTAATCAGAATTTATAGCCAGTTATAATAATAATGATTTAGGATAACAGACAAAAAAAACAGCCACAATAAAAATAATTATCAAAATAATAACAATGCAAATCCAAAAATGTAGAAAAACGTGCAGAATACACCAACAGCGTTAACACAAAGGGGTTGTGTCACGCGGCGCGTCGTGTTACTTCATTACGAGCCATTATATGCAGTAGGTATGTTAGTATGCGCATTTTTTTACTCTTTTACGACTTACTCGACTTTCATTCGGGGATGCCGTTTTATATTGCGTGATTGTTTTTGATTTGGAACTCAGGATATATTTTCATCAGACAGGCATCCATTTAAAAGTCTATAGTACATCACGCCTTTTTCCCTTTCAGGAGTAAGCAAATGTGTAACACTAGTTAGCTCCCATGTAATAGGCTGGCCTATTGCCGTTTACTGGGCACATTTTCTGACTCCAATACTAAGTAGAAAAACCTAATATAACTTTGCCCGAACCGCAATTTGACCAGAGATACGACGCTCGCAATACAACAACGCCACTAAGACATTCTACTCTTAAAAATCGATTCCTTTATAATTGAAAATTTTTAACTCTCTACTTTAATCAGTACTTTAATCAAATCAAAAATAATTATAGTCATTTCTGATATTTAATTTTAAATTCACTTATCGTAGTATATTTTATTTTCAGGTTACACGGGTAATTAAAATATAAGATATATTAATATAAGATATATTAAAGCACCAACAAAACCCATTTTACGAATCAACGCAAATCAATCTAAAATTCGAGTGCAGTTAGGCACCGGATACGAACTAATGCCCTACCAAATGTCTACCACGCAGGAATCAATCATGATGCTGCATCCACTTCTAATATCACTTAAACGCGCTGCGCACACCCCAAATGGGAAGCCTTAATAATATTCAACGGGTCATAGAGTAAGGAGAAATTGTAGAGGCGACTATGTTTTGAGTGCTCTCTTAAATAGAGAATTAATTGGAATTAATTTTTTGTTGCTTTTTTATACCGCAAAGTGACCCCACTACACCTGATGGTAAGTGGAGTGGGGTCCAACAGAATGTCGATTGATGGAAGATGATTACCCGTCGATAGTCGACACAATTGTGGCGGCCTTTTGGGATCGGATATATATAATGCAGGCCTGTTTATACTCGATATACACACGCCCGGAATACGACACGCTTACGTGTGCTACTATGGTCCTATCCTACCACCAGCAAACATAGTAATATATTGTTATAGACTACATTTTATAACATAGTGAATGGTGTCATTTCTTGCGACGCGATGGATTGATTCCTGATTTGAATTTTGTACTATGCAGGACAGTAAGGTGGTTTTATAAAATCTATATACTATGCGTGGTGGTATGATGTTTGCATATATACCCGGATAGCAACCATCATATTAATTTTGAAATCTAGCTTATAATCCTGTACAGAGTTACCTGGTTCACATCCTGAATTTTAATTTAGAATTTATACAATTAAATTTAATTTGTTTATTAAATATAATAATACAAAAATTATACCCAATACGATTATATTATTTACGTTGAAATAGCCAATTCAGATACAGATAGTTATATATAGATATTTCATATAGCAATACTGACATGCTTTCATTCATTAATATAATATCTCTACACTATAATCATTTCTAATATAAAATCTGTCCGTTCTACGCCCTAAAAGATTTAATCTATGGCATGTAAAATCATCCGTTCATAGAGCGCTGGCTGGACATCCAATAACAATGCAAATGTAATGTCTCCAATCAACTACCCTACGTTTTACAGCGGACGGCGTGTTCTGGCACTTGTCTTCGCACTTTGAATTGTTTGGATAGGATATTTGGAGATCAGTATGGATTTATTGATTGTTTTTTTATTGCTTTGAATGACGAGACGAGCTTGCCGTTCGCCTGATGGTAAGCGATACGACCGACCATAAACAGTAGAAACACCATCCAACAACTCGAATTAAGTATTGTTTGGTATTTTACTGTGCTCGCCATCCTTAGACATGAGATGTTAAATCTTATTATGCCATGAGTGTTAGATGGCGGTTTAGGCTTCGATTTCTAATAGTAGAGTCAAGTTTTATCACCAGAATTAACAGCCTTGCTCGGGATGAATCAATTGTTCCTCAGGAATGAATACAAGTAACAGAATTTGGGTGTAATTTTACGTTAATGTCTGTTATTTCAATAGATCATCCTTCCGTTATAACTTCACTCAAATTTTATAAAGCAGGGGATAATAGGGAAGGGTATTAAAAATAATTAACCTCAAAAATGAGCAGCGGTTAATCGCTGTATTATGAAATATTAATTTTAATTCCACTTAAATCATTAGGCTGGGTTCACACGCGTCATGCGGCGAAGGTGCGTCCGGTTTCTATCAACCAAAAGGGCCAATTTTTCGACACGTGTCATAAAAATTAATAAATTTCTACTTAGTCATGTTTTGTGGGAATTTTGTAGTGATATTGAAAGATTTACAGTATGGAATCGTGAAAGGGCAGTGATAGCCTAGTTGGGTGTGGAACGGACTGCCGAGACGAATGTCCGCAGGTTCAAATCCAAAGGGCACACACCTCTGAATTTTCTAAAAAATATGTGTGTATTATAATAATAATATTATAATATATATTATTATAATAATAATATCAGCCCTGTATTATATACTTGTCCACTGATATTATTATAATTGTGAAGTAAATAAAACTCATGGCTTTGAGATTAACTTAAGTCATTTGTTTTATCCTATATGGCCATCAATGTTTACAACAAAACGACTGCGACTGATCGTAACTAAGCAAAATACAGTTCAAATATGTAACTATAAACGTAATTGCTCTTAAGTTTGACGGTTATCCTAATTATGGTTGGTAAATATCCTGGATTTGTTTATTATAGTCTACTAGCTTTTGCTCGCGGCTTCGCCCGTGTGAAAGTGTTTTCCGGGATACATTTTTTCCGACTTACTTGATATATATCGTTATATTATGACCAAATTACACAAAATCATTATAAATTGAAGCCTATGTGTTATTCTGATGTATGACCAATATTACTGTAAAGTTTCATCCAAATCGGTTCACTAGTTTGTTCGTGAAAGAGGAACAAACATACATACATCCATTCTCACAAACTTTCACATTAATAATATTAGTAGGGTATACCTAATTTATTATAATATTATGAAACCACGAAACGTTAAAACTGGTACATTAGTATAAAATAAGGTAATCATAATGATTTCCAACAATACTCCCTCACTCTTAGCTCATATCATTTATGAATACATATCAGTAAGTTTAGTAAACGCTTACAAAGCTAATCTGTCATTTAAACCAAGTCCGATGCTCATTATTAAACATTATTTCCATTTATTTTATGCCTTGTGTTCCGTAAAAAATAAACAAAAAATACCCCTATCTATATCAAATCCCATCGTCGCAAACAAAAAACATGATCAAATCCTTAATGATGGGCATTTAAGCTGTTATTCCGAGCCGACGCGTCCGTTTTTCTTACGCGACGCGTGGCTCGCACGTGGCGCGAGTGCGGACGCCATCTTTAAAAATAAAAACCATTATATCATGACATGATGTTCCTAATATCGCTTTCAAAGCAACATGTCATCATATACTGGCCAAGTTAACGGTCATTATTCCAATCATTTGAATTTAGAATTTGTTTTACTATTCTTATTTGCGTCTGTATGCACGTAATACGTGCTTTATTTATATTGAAATGAACGTTTCCAAACAGTAAATTTAAGTTGGTAAAAGAGATTTGTATGAATGTATGATTGGTTTACATCAAACAATGGTCTTGGATGTAAAATGTATGGGCGGGTTCTTCAGCAATCTGTCTTGTATTGTTCGCGGTCACGTGGCGTAGGTTGTTGGTGTTGATGACGTATAATTTTGAGTTTTGTGTATTTTCCTACCCTTGGTTATTTGTCTTCGGTTAGAAATACGGTCATTAGATGCGTGTGACTCCAACCAGAATATTTAAGCACTTAATTGTGGTTTTTATAATCTTGTTATTATTATTGGTGTATTTACGAGCAGATAAAATAGATGTTACTAAAAATGAATACTTACTTTACTAATTTACTGGTCTCATATGTAGGAATCCACTTGAGTAGGTACCACCGTAATGTTTATTTCTGCCGCCAAGCAGCAGTGTGCAGTCACTTTTGTGTTCCGGTTTGAAAGACATTGTAGCCAAGACTTAACATGTCTCAGGATAGCGAGGACAGTGGAATACTAAACAATACTTTGTAATTCAAGGTTTTGGATGGTGTTTCTAATGTTTATGGGCGGTCGTATCGCTTACCATCGGGCGAATGGTAAGCTCGTCTCATGAATCAAAGCAGTAATTGGTAACGTTACAAATACTTTTTTTCACATACAATTCTTAAGTAATTCGTGGTTCCATTATTTGATATATTTATTATATTTGGGCTACATAAACCCCATATTTAACAACCCTAATCCTATAAAGATTGTTTGGAACAGATTTAAAAATTAACAGATTTAGGTTTGACAATATTTCTACAGTCAACTTTCATAAAGATCTTTTTGTCAAATGATTTCATCTAATAATAATAATAATATCAGCCCTGTATTATATACTTGCCCACTGCTGAGCACGGGCCTCCTCTACTACTGAGAGGGATTAGGCCTTAGTCCACCACGCTGGCCTAGTGCGGATTGGTAGACTTCACATACCTTCAAAATTCCTATAGAGAACTTCTCAGATGTGCAGGTTTCCTCATGTTGTGATGTTTTCCTTCACCGTTAAAGCGAACGATAAATTCACAAAGAATACACACATGATTTTTTTTTAGAAGTCAGAGGTCTGTGCCCTTGGGATTTGAACCTGCGGACATTCATTTTGGCAGTCCGTTCCACACCCAACTAGGCTATCGCCGCTTATATTTTAGATTTTATTTTATTGTAGATTTCATCTACCAGAAAGTAAATAATATACTGTACATATAAACAAAACGGTAAAACGACCCCAACGTGTAAAGTAACGCGAATCGTGCGCAAAAGAAAAAATACAAAACATCAAAACATCGAGGACGTATCATCAAATATCAATTCATCCGTTCACAGTAATTTCGAAAACCGCAAAAATCATAATCAATGTAACAGGGACCAGACGTGTTAAAAAATAAAAAAGTCGATGACAAGGGACATCGGAACCAGTTTAATTTGGACCCTCGATAATCTAACAAAACCTCTTTTCAACCACCAGATCTTAGAAGTAAAAGGGGTGAAGGGGTTCAAATAATACTGGCAGGCAGTATTAATGGTTTGGACCGAGGACGAGACGCGAAATTTAATCTCTCACACAAAAAGTATTTAATAGAAAGGGACAAAAAGATCTGTTGAGTGATAAATGGACCTGTTCGACGGTCATGGGCGCCTAGTACTTTTTCATTTTGTTGCAAGTTTCTTGAGCTTTCTATGAAATTAACTTGAATGGGGGATAAAAACTTCTGTCGATAACTAGCAGGTTCTGATACGATGGTTTAAGTAAATGTTTTTCTGAACGAACTCTGCTGCTAAGTAATGGTAAATATTCATCATTTTTAGCATTAAACATGGCTGCAAAACAAAAAATAATTGTTCTTTAAATAATCGCTTTTTTGACATCCTAAACGACATGTTAAGAAAAGAACTTAATATTACCTCTGGATTTATTATAATGATGTCTAGCAAATACACTGGGTACAATATTTTCTAAAAACAAAGACAATAGCTGCAGCTATTTGGGGACAGATATACTCAAGAGTGTCCAATTTATCGTAAGAAATCTACAACATTCTAAAACTAGATTGTTTGATTGTTAGAGAGTCGAGTTTTTATTAATAATGTTAAATAACATTCTGGAAAAAAAATGAGACCGTAGCGAAGTCTAAAAACTATTATCATACCTACAATCTGTTAATCATACAAATTAAAAAACTGCAAAGATTTATCTTTCAAACAAATACTCTAAAAATACTGCCCTAATACTGATTTTAGACCAATAGAAAGCTACATTATCCCTTAATGCTATATTTTTTAATCCAGAAAACGGAACACAGACGAAACCGCAGCCAAAACCAGTATAACGTAAAGAAGACATGAGGGTACAGAGAGTAATGATTGTGGAAATGGAAGCATTGACAACTATGATAAATGAATCGCGTCGATACCCCGCCGAGCGGAAACCAGATAGTGTTCGTTTTGTATTTTGTAGCTGTCGATAGTATACCTAACTTTTAGTCTGAAACCTAGCCAATTTCTATTAAATTGAAATAATAAATATAGTACCTAAAGAATGCCTCGATGGCGGAGTTGTATGACTTTATTCTGCGATAATAATTATAGCTGTTGTAGCAACTATCTCGGTAGGGTAGTTGTAATTGTGAACGGTACGAGTGTAACTACCGTGCTGAGGTCCTGGGTTCGAATAATGGGTTGTGCCGAAAAAGGTGACTGAGTTTTTCTATCTTAAAAAATACTCAGTCGCAGCTAGCAGTCAGGAAGTTGGCGGTGTCTTACCCTCGTGCCTCGGAGACCATGTAAAGCCGTTGGTCCTACGCCTGATCTCTCTCTGGTCATGTCGGATTGCCATCTCACCAGACTATTAGAGTGAAGGAACAAAGAGTACACCTGATCAAAGAGTCTTGAGCTTCGCAATCTGAGGGTGAGTCATCTTTTTATATTTCTATATGCATTGTTATTTTTAATATATGTCTAAAACTGAAAAAAGTAACGTAAAACTGTGTACCATGTACTATTTTAAATAAATAAATAAATATTTTCAGACACAAAAGAAAAACAAAACATTGAAAATCTTCAAACCATTACCTCTACCCATCAGGGGATCAATCTAACCCTACCGCAACTCACTGTAATTACAATAGGGTTGAAACCCAAACGTTTTTATGACACGTGACCACTATTTGTCGAATCGGGCCCAAATTATGGTCTTAAATGCACATGAATGATTTTTTTGGAATTAAGTAAATTAAACTGAAATTTGCGCCATCTGTTGAAATGTGTAAGAACTTTTATGCAAGCATGCTTACGAAGATAGGGGGAAATAGGTTGACTAAAATTACACGATAATATTATGAAATAGATGGTAAAATTATTAAAACCAAGCATACGTAGCCAGTGTAACTACTGGACATAATAAGACTTAACTTCTCATGTCTCAAAATGGCGAACGCAGTGGAATACCTAATAATACTTTGTAATTCAAAGTGTTGGATGGTGTCCTTTTGTTTATGGGCGGTCGTGTCGCTTACCATCAAGCGAAGGGCAAGCTTGTTTCGTCATTCGGAGCAATAAAAAAAAATATGAACAATATGATACGATTAAATACACACAATGATGTCGTGGCTAGGTATTTGTGTCTAACTTAGGGCATCAAACACGCGACCAAACGGCTTAGAGGCTCAACACCCACTAATCCTTTTGTACCAAAAAAGAACAATCTATTCCCTTATAAGTGTAAAAATTAATAACCGCCCCAAGTTATTAACTCAGTTGTCCCGTTAATAATCTCTAACACCGCATAATAAGCGACATGATTCCTGTTGTAATCCCGGTAAATCTCACAAAGGAGACGCCATTCCCGATTCCTCTAATACCACAAATAGGGAACCTTTTTATTTGAATGTTGAATACCCGTGAGTTCGTTTTAAGATGGAAAAATTGATCAGATATTGTTTTTATAAGTATTTTTTCTAGGAATACATTTTGTTATAAATGCACTGTTGTGTTTCGATTTAATAGAAATTGTTATCTGTGTAATCAATTTTACATGTAACGGTTACTATGAAACAAAACCAAAACATCACGCCTTAATCCCTGAAAGGGTAGGTAGTGCAACCAAAGCACCCACTTCTCGCCATGTGTATAATGTCCTATGATATGATAGAGGCGAGCCTATCGTCGTATCGAGCACAAATTCCAGGCATTAAACAACGAAATTTTTAATATAGAATCTTGAAGCTATATTAAACCTAACAAATAAAATATCATCCAAATCTTATTAGATTCTGAGGAGTTATATCTTGATTTTTGAAGTCCAAATGAAGATTCATGAGATTAATATAAGACTACTCTGAAGCTATACAAAAATGCAAAAAAAAATCGTTAGATCGGAACACAGGGTAGAAACTTATCACTGAACAAAAAAAAATAATAACTCTACGATAAATAAATAAATATTGCTCCTACGAAGTTGACAAAAAATTACTAAACAGTGAGTGAGTGAACATGTGTTAAATAGAAGAATAATTACGTAAAAATCTTTTTTTTCTTCAAAAAAATTTATAATATAATAAAAGCCATAAGCCGTTGATCCGTGGACGTTAATTACACACAAAAGTATTACAGACGCCCTGCAGTTAATATTAGATCAAAGTGAACCCGGATTTGTCGCCCCATGCGAAGCGATTGTCACCAAACCCTACTGAAGGAGCAGTGGATCATAGATTTAGCCGCAATATATTAGTAACACGCGAACAAGCTATACTTTATGTCAAAATATAAATTATAACGCTTTATAAAAAAAATATATCATCATATAACATTTTGATGATTTTCATTTCAGTTATAACTAGGACTGTAGTAGCAATGGACCATCAGTTTAGCCGCAATATATCAGTAAGCTTATTCTCGCCATTACCGACACGAACAAATTTTAATATGCCTACTTTATTGGAAACTTATTCATTATAATGCATTATAATAAAAAATATTTCATCATATAATTTTTAATGATTTGCAAACGGTTGTAACCAGGAATATAGTCAAGGTTTTATGAAAAATGACTCAAGGTAAGACCATAATTGTTTATTACCAAAACAATAGACAAACACGTTACAATTTATCCACAAAATCAGTCATGCAAATCCGTGGCATCCTCTTCAACGACATCCCAAAGATATCGGCTGTTAAACTCCACGGTTCTCATTTCATCGACTTTCTCTTCACTACTCCTGTCGATTATCGACTCGCTCTCATCGTCGAGTAGTGATGTGACTGAGAGGAGAGTGGAGTCTGTGATGTTGACTGTGTCGCCGGCGTCGCCGCGTTCCGGTTGGCTTCTTGTTGTTCCTAATGTCTAGAAGTATATCAAATCTTGTTAGACTACAACCACTTAGCTTTGGGGAGATTTTTTTTGTTTTATTACTACTGAATAACGATATCAGTTGCCTGGTCAAAAACGATCAACCACGCATAAATCGGAGCAGCAACATTGAAAACATTAAATTACAACGCACTACATAACATTCCACTGCGCGTTAGTAAAAAGTATTTGCACATAGTCCAGCATAAAGGCACCTACTTCACCTGGTTCTAAGTAACCTGAACTATTTATAATACAAAAAAATCATGAATATGTTACGAGAGAAGATTATATGTATAGTGTATCTCTGAAATTGGACAAGTGAGTTACGAAAAAGTCTTTGTTTTAATGGTATATTTAGGTATAGATACTGTGATAACATGTAAAGAGGGTGGATTTAGTGCCTACTTCACGCCGTCCATGACTGGGGCCGTATTGAATTTGAAGGAACCGTGCAGTG
Source organism: Manduca sexta (assembly GCF_014839805.1). Lineage (NCBI taxonomy): Eukaryota > Metazoa > Arthropoda > Insecta > Lepidoptera > Sphingidae > Manduca > Manduca sexta. The sequence goes on along the minus strand of NC_051120.1, from coordinate 2,391,482 downwards.
TCGTTTTAGTATTTGTTAATATTTTATTGATATCAATAAAATATTAACAAATACAAAAACGACATATAATAATATATGGGCAAAGTGATATTTGGGTTTTTCTGCTCAGTATCAGCCCGGAGTCTGGAATTTGTGCCCGATATGGCGATAGGCTCGCCCCCTATCACATCATGGAACGGAACATACTTGGCGAAAAGTGGGTGCCCTAGTTGCGCCTCTGCATACCCCTTCGGGGATAAATGCGTGATGTTATGTATGTATGTATGTAATATTTTATTCCATTGACATGAGACTTACATCAACGATAGCCATGTGGAGTATTGGCACTTCAAGTTTTAGAGGCTTGATCTCTTGTGGCTCTTCGTCTAAGTAAGAATACGCAGTGGGTACCTGCCAAATAAACACAGGTTAATGAGATGTTTTCGATCAGGCTCTTACTATCAGGCAAATGATCTGTTTGTATAATTATCACTCAGCTCTATAGAACCGTTGAAAATTAAGACATATCCGTTCTTAATTTTCGAAAAATTTGTGTCTAGTTAGTTAATCTTATTTAACTAGAGTTATATCGCCTTGCCTGAGCAGTATTATTAGTAATTTAATCTGCCGTAGAGGCCCATGTAAGTTTGTCGCGTTCCGGGATCAGCCTATGTATATCCCGTTCCAACTGGCCGGCATCATTGTGTCGACTGCGGAGGAATAATCATCTAATGACAGTTGATATTCTACTGGACCCCACTCCACTTACCATCAGGTGCAGTGGGATTAATATATCGTGCCCAAATAAAATAAAATAAAAGTAATATTAATACTAAGTAAATTTACCCGCCTCAGCCGCCATTTCTCCAAGAACTCATTTGTCTGCCACAACGCCTGCTTGCTTTCCTTCAAGAGTTCGTCGATCCGGTCTTTTGTGTTCATCTGCTTGTATCTATTAAGAAACTGAAAACCATTCATGTTTAAGATTAAATACATGGAAGTGCAAATTATAAATATGTTGCTCTGTAGTCAATCAATTTAATAAATACATGAAGCCTACAGAAACAAGTCCTTTAGAATAATTCCTGGATTGAGACCGTACCAAAGCATTACCTAAGAAAAACTCCTAAACTTAGATTAGGAAATCAGAACCTACGTGAAATTTTTATTAATTATAATTATTAAGAGAGCGGTCATCATAGTTATTTCTTAGGGTACTCAAGTAAAAAGAGGTGAAAACTGTGCTACAATGAATGAATCCCTATTAGCCGCCAACTTCCCGACTCCGATGTGCGACTATGTATTTCTTTAATATGAAAAAACACAGTCACAATTATATTTGGCTCGACCAGGGATTCGAACCCAGAACCTCATCGCGGTAGTCGTACTCCTACCGTAAACAATTACAACGCCGCCGAGGCAATCAAATGCTACAAGAATCCACTCACCGCTATAGTCAAAGATAACAACAAAATTTCAGTGAACAAAACAGACAGGTTGATAGGTTGCGCCGACCCCGCCATCTCGGCATCTTTGGTTTCTTCTCTAATAGTTCTCTTTACGAAGCAAATTATCTTACAGAACAGCCCATGGAGCAAGTCCACGAAGCCATTTCCGAGGGCATAATCTATTACAACTAGACTAAGGAAGGATGCACAGTACAGAACACATTTACAAGCCTCTAAAAACATTGTGGATTTTGATAGCGGGGTCTTTGGTTTACATGTTGTTGCACGTGAAATTTTTACTTAAATGATTGTCAATGCGACATATTTTGATGTGATGGGTTATTTTTTTATTTATGTATAGAAAAGAGGTCTTCTAAGAGTATTGTTATGAATTAAAATACATACCTCTTTTATTTATTTATTTTGTTAAGATTTAACAACAGAGATATTTGTCACATATTGCAGTATTACGGCGGAAGATAGCAGTCTTTCCCTACTTACAGTATACTTCAGCATGCATCATGCAACTTCCGACAACTCTTCTGTGATATAACCCTAGGTTAACGCTGCTCATTAGTAACTATAAGATCCTATTATATCAACCTTGAACTAACATAGCTGCCTTGATAGCGTGGTTGTAATACAATACAACAGCATTGCTGAGGTTTCGGGTTCGAACCCCGGGTCGAGCAAAGTGATATTGTTTTATTTACTCAGTATCAGCCCGGAGTCTGGACTTTGTGACCCATATGGGGGGGAGACTCGCCCCTTATAACATCATGGGACGAATATGCACGGTGAAAAGTGGTTATAACAGTTGCGCCTCTGCCTACTCCTTCGGGGATAAACGCGTGAGTGTGTAGGTATGTAATTTAATATTAAAGTATCTTCATATATCAAACTTCACAAATTAAAATCATAAGAAGTTGCACATCATATAGTAGACCGTAATCTAAATTTTAGACGACTTAGGTTCTCGAAAATACTCATTTTTCAGAATATTCTTTAGAATATTTAACAAAGTTTTGCCATATATATCGATATTTGAAGCTTTCATAGATATTAGCTAGTACTTTAAACCTTCGTTCAGTACCGTCTCCATGGTAACCGTTTGCCTATTGATCTTGACAACGGATTGTGTCAATTTATAATATCTCTGTTTTGTGTCAATTTGTGACGGAATTTGACGGAAGCAGTCGTCTAAATAATTTCTCTAAAATTTCCATCGTATTCAGTAGATTTTCTTAGTAAATCAACATGGTAAGATACTCACACTTTATTTTCAAATTAAGTTAAAACCAGATTGTAACTTTAAAAAAACATACAAACTAATTACTAATAAACAATATGGAAAGTTTTGGGTGCTCCTTTCAAATCTATCTATATTTTCGAAGCACGTCTAATATTTGCAATGGTGCTACTTTGATTTTGTTTTGAAAGATTTTCGCTAGCGAGTCCGAGATTTAGGGCGACATTTACGACTACGATCTTCAATAAATACATTATTACGTTATAGTAAAAAAAAATGCTTTTTAAAACTAAAATTTAATAATCTAAGCCTAAGTAGCCAGATCTGATTGAAAAGAACACATACATTGAATCGAACTTTATACCTTCATTTCAGCCGCCAAAAGGAGGAAAAGGGGGAGCGAAGAAACCACCAGGTAAGTAGTATAATATGTATTTTTTTTTTATCTAAACGAAAAATTATTCATGCGTGTTAAGTGTTTTTGTAATTAGGTTTATCAGATCCTTTTTATAAAAACTATGGTAAGAGGGGTTAACTAAACTAGCTGATATGATAAGTTAATCCAACCACTAGATAACTCATCGAAGGCTCTATGCCGTCTAATTAGTTTACTAAAAATAGTTGCTGTTTATTGTTTAGTTCGGAAACTATAATTTCAAATACAATCTTAAATATCAGCGGCCTTAGATTAATTGTTGCCTGCTGTAAAAGTAATACCGAGATGGTTGGCGATTATTTGGGGAGAACTAAGTAGTGTTGGACTTAGGTCGCCCCAAGTAAACAGCGATAGGATGATTGATTAGAAATAATTATTTTTTTCAGCGATCGTTATTGATGGAGTGGACACATCTGAGATGACCCGAGAAAAACTCGAGCAATTCACGCTTAGGGTTAAAGAAGAATTAGATAAAGAAAGAGAAGAAAGAAACTACTTTCAATTAGAGAGGGACAAGATTCGTACATTTTGGGAAATAACTAGACAACAGCTAGAAGAAGCTAAAGCCGAACTGAGGAATAGAGAAAGAGCTACAGAAGAAGCCCAAGAGGAGAACGAAGCCCTACTAGAAACAGAGAAGCAGAAAATAAAGCATCTCAAATATGAGCAACAAGCCGCTGCAGCCGCTTTAAGAGCTGAAAATCTAGTAGCGCTGAAAGCTGCAAAAGAGGAGCATGCGGAACAAGAGTTGGAATTATTAAATGACAAAAGAGCGCTAAGGTCAGAAATTAGAGAAAAAGTTTTAGCAGCACAGGATGAATTACGAAGAGCCAAATTGATACATGCTGAAGAATTGTCAAATGCAAGATCGGAATTTGAGGAAAAAGCTCGTCAAATAGAAGATAAAGCTGATAAGAAATTGCATGAAACTAAAGTTGAAATGACCGTTAAGCATAGAACAGAAATAGCTGAGGTCGAAGAAAGGAAAAATAAGCAGTTGTCAGAATTAATCGCTCATCACGAAAGAGCATTTTCTGATTTAAAGAATTATTATAACGACATTACATTGAACAATTTAGGTAATTATTTTATTGATACCAACTTTATTTTTGGCCTAATTTTTTTGTATTCGTTCTGATTTTACCTACTTAAAAATAATGATATTAACATTTTATTAATTAAATTTTTCCAGGTCTGATCAGCAGTTTAAAACAGCAAATGGAAGATATGCAAAAGGTTAAGGAAAGAGCTGAGAAGATAGCAAGGGATGCTGTTGCAGAAGCTAAAAATCTTCGTGAGCCATTAGAGGCTGCCATCGTTGATAATAAAGAATTGAAGAGACAGATGTCTAATTACGATAGAGATAAAGCTGCATTAGCGGTGAGTACTGGTATCTTGACATAGGTTATGAACAGACAACTCGCCCATGCTTAAATAATATGAAAATGTAATGACATATCAGTTTAATTTGTGAAGTTAAATTGTCACTTTATAGATCATTTCATCCACGAAGACGCGTCCAACTACCTTCCCTAATCACTTACTGTGTGCGTAAGCAGTATAAGTGTACCTACACGCACACTACAATGGATAGCGACTTGGAATGTGCTTGGAAAAACGATGGAAAGTGCTTGGATCAATCGCCTTACGCCCCGACACCCCTTAACATCCCCACTCAAAAGGTGGTGGGGAGAGACTTGTATGAAAAATATCTATAGTTAAAAATCCGACTTTTATTCTAATTCAAGAATTATTATGAATCAAGAAATAGGCCAATGTATTGCGTGGTTTAACAGAAGATATTTATTTATACTTTCCAGGCTAAAACAAAACAACTAGCGTCATTAGAAAAACAATTCGAAGTTCTCAAATGGGAGTACGAAGTATTACAAGTACGTTACGACAGAGTACTGGCGGAAAGAGACGAGTTGAAGTCGAGATTCTCGAGGGCGGTGCTGGAGGTGCAGCAGAAGGCTAGCTTGAAGACGGCGCTGTTGGAGGCGAAATTGAAGAATATGGAGGGCAGTGACCTGGGACCTAGGGACTTGCATGTGAATTGATTAAATATATATTTTTGTTGTTAACTTTGAGGGATAGTTTATATATTTTAAATTTTATTGTTGACTAACTATTGTAGTTTTTCCACTTCAAATATAAATTACAATGCATCTTCATGTTTTGATAACGTATGGATAACGACTCACTGACATTGTTTTTTCTTTATATTCAAGTTTTGTTCACATAGTGACGATTTTAGTTTATTTCAAGTACCTAATTTTCGGTTAATAAAACATACTTTTGTATCCACCAGGAACTACTGAAACTAAAAGACACACAAGTAGAAGATCTTCGATACGAAGCCGCTCGCCTTCGTAAAGCACACGATGATTTGCTGGCTACTTACGAAGCTAAACTTGCGAAGTTGGGTGTACCTGCTGAGGAACTCGGTTTCAAGTAAGTTTTAACAACGACATCTCCTAGAATGGTTTAGAACTACTCCATATGATGTTACGCCATCTATGAATTGGAGAATAAACTACAGAATTATAAGTATATGGGGAAAGGTTTAGTATTTAGAATTCTAAGATAAATTAACAGATGGCGCTGTTCTACAAATTTAAGATAAAGCTTTTATTTTGAACGCTAGTAGTAAATTAGTTTGTTTTTATACTATTATTGAAATAAACAAAAAAATATGAAACAAGCTGAAAATTAATCAATTATTACTTCTGAAAGGCCCTAAATATCCAGGTGTAGTTTCTTATTATAAAGTAATGAATTTGAATAATGTTTACAATTCCAGACCCTTGAAAGCGGTTGCCGTGGCGGGCATGTCACCTGTTATTGGCCAGGGTCCTGCAGGACTAGTGACTAAAGAACAATAGAACATCATTAAAACTTCTTTATATTCTTGGACCAATCAATATTTTTGTGAAATTAAATATTTTCGTTAATAAAGCTATTGCTAATATATTTTTATTCATAGAATATTTATTTTTAATTTTTATGAGGATTAACGCTTAAAAGGCAATAATATCTAAACGCCAAACATACTGAAAATGAGTTCGTAGATTCATATTCTTCGTAATTGCCAGACTTGTTGTTTGGTCTCGGTTTCTTATCTCTTAGACAATTTTTATGTTATAAGGCTTTATTTTTTTAAATTTTAATAGTTAAATAGATAAGAATTTTCTTTATCTAATCAAAACTTTAAATCACTTTACTTCAAGTTAACCGATTGTCACTTAGATATTATGGTTGTCGTTCAAGCGTCGATACGTTTGAAACAAATTGTGCAAGAATCTAAAATACTTGGTCATTTATTATCATGAGATTTTAAGGTACCCATAAAATATTTTCACTGGTGGTAGGTCATTTGTGAGAGACCGCCTGAGTAGGTACCACCGAAATGTCTATTTCTGCCGACAAGCAGCAGTGTGTAATCACTGTTGTATTCCAGTTTGAAGAACACGGAGCCAGTGTAACTATTGGACATACTAAGATTTAACAACTCATGTCTCAGGATGGCGAGTGCAGTGGAATACCAAACAATACTTTGTAATTCAAGGTGTTAGATAGCGTTTCTACTGTTTATGGGTGGTCGTATCGCTTACCATCAGGTGAACAGCAAGCTCGTCTCGTGATTCAAAGCAATAAAAAATCAACACACCTAAGAATAAAAAGGTAACTTAAAAAATAAAACAAACACATCGAAGCCAATAAGTGTACTTTATTACCTACCAACGTTTTTTCTCATTATGTACAAAACGGTCATAAGGCAACAGTTACAAATTAAAACGCATTATTATATACGACGAACATTAATAATTCAAACATTTCGCTTTTTAGCTAAATTTTGCGCCACACTTCGTAAATCACAGGTCGTATAAGTTACATGAGAGGTCTAATTATACTGGTTGCGGGCAATCGTGAAATAAATTTTGTGGTTGAAGATTTGATTAAATGCGCTCCATATTCAATAAAAAACAATTTCCCATTATGACATAGCACGTAGGTACTCACCTTCACTATCAAAATCACTAAATATCAGTAATTTTACTAAGCTTTGAAGAAATAAATTTAAAATTAGACTAAAGATTATTAAGAGTCTAATACTGTGTGAAAAAATAGTTTTACGTGGTACTTTTACAAATTTTAACATGTTTAAAATATAAACGAAAAATATGCATTTAAAAGTAATAATAAATTGTTGCTAATACGATTACATCAAAACCATTTATTTATTCACTGTCAATGGTGCTACGGTTCGCAAAAAGAGAAATGAATGGAACCGAATCACATTATAAAAACTCAACCAACTGTTAGGTTTGATCAAACAGATTTGACACGTCTAATATCTATACGCGTATATCCGTTGCGTACAGTCAGCCACAAAATATGCTGAACAATTTACAACTTCAAATCATCTGTGCACGTTACGTTAGTTGGAATATATGTTTTAAATAAAGTCAACTGTATAGTCTCTTAAGTAGCATAAAGTTTTGTCAAGGCAGAATATTATATAAGCAATTTGAAGTTTTGAATTTATTTAGCAATTTTTGAAAATTATTCTACTATAATGAGAGCTATAAAGTCGCGGTACTGTCGTCGCGTATTTCAGAGTTGAATTAAAACTAGTGAATACTGTAAAATGACGAAATTGATAAATGCAACTCAATTACGCTCTTAAGTATCATATCAGCTAAGAGGCTGTTTACTTCAGAATCTTAAGATCCACTATTTAATAAACAAATATTAACATCTCAAATGATATCTGAATTATGACGGATTTTGACAGCTTTGCTTATTAAACAATGCCGACTCAGTTGGGAATAAGCTCCTAAGCAACTACTTAAGCTTTGTTTATTAAATAGTTTTATGAGTTTAATGTATACTTAAGAGTCTGTTCAAGAGCGAAATTGATTTATACTGTCAACAACTAATACAGAGACACTTTCTCTAGAACAGTGTATAAAAACTTATCAAAAACACATAGGGTATTTCACGAATTACACATTTAACGCGTTTTATTTCATTATTTTATAGCTATTTTACAATTTCGAGTACTTAGCAATAGTATGATTAAAATTTATGATAAACCAGTATAAATAGACCTCTCCAGAGTACTATAACTTGTAGAACCTGTTTTAAGGTACACATGCATATTGTTCACTGAAGCAATTCTCTTTTATAACCTCTCAATTAGGAGCGACCAGCGCATCCATGTTTAGGACAGATATTTTGATAACGTCTCGAAATGAACTGCCTATGCCTAATTATAGATTAAGCCTGTATAATTAATAAACATTGAAACCCAAAAAAAGGATCTGATATTGGTAAACGTGATTTTTTTGTAAATATTCGAACAAAGAGGACATCAAGCCTAATTATGACAGAATTTTTAACTGATTTGGCGCATCAGTTTTTTGACAATATATTGTTTGCGTCTATACACAGGTTTTATAAAATTTCTAAATATGCACGTGTACCTACAAATGCGTACTACTAATAGTTTGCACTTACGATCTATTTTTATAAATATCTAATTTTTGAAAACAACGTGTTTTATAAAATACATCTAGGTGGACTTTGTCTGACTAAAAAACCGTGTACATGGTCGCTGGCATTGACTTATATACAATTAAATTTTCAAGCCATTAAGCATTGAACTTTATATTGATGACATAGAGCTTAGCTTTGTCCGCTCCATTTTGTAAAAAAATATAAGAATAGAATAAAATAAGTGCAAGGAAAATATTGGTCAATAGCTTATTTCAAGTAAAGACGGAAGAGAAAAATTATTATATTGACATCAATTTCTCGCTTTCAAGCTTGAGATTGAAATATTATATTAAGTTATCTCCTAAAATTCATAAACTTCTATAATACACAACCGAAATTCAGACGTTTACAGGAGAAAATAAATTTTATAAAATTAATTTGACGTCAAGTTTCGAATGATATTTTGTGAATTGCTTTTGGCTTACTCTACATCTGATACTAAAACGTAGGCTAAAACAATTCCACTAAAATTTTACAAAAAAAAAACAGTGTAATTTTGATCAAAAAGGTTTAAATCAAAATTATTCGATATTTGAAACAATAAAAAGAAAAAAATATTTTTATATATTTTAGACTTTATCTACGTTTCTTTTTTACCAATACGATAAAGTATAAACTAATCCATTGATTGAATCCATTATATTACTTAACAAAGTTTTTTTTATAATTACAATGTAAATAAAGATTTTAATGTAGAATGTAAGGTACACATCCCAAAAGAGTAATCTTTATAAAAATTTCACGAATTGCCATTGATTTCGTAAGACAACAAAGGGCCTAAAATATTAACACTTGAAAATAATAAAGTACACTCAGCCACAAAAATGTCCAGATAAATCCAAAACCTTAAATCGCCTGTCTAAATAATTTTGCATCATTACCAATTTTTTTTCTATACCTACAAAGTGAAAACTGACTTTATTTAGACAAAAAAGAAATGTTTCACATGAATGTAGAATGTTTAAACAATTTGGAGTTTCAAATTCATTCACCTATTTTCGTTGCTGACTGTAACTAATAAGCTTTCTGTCAGATGTTATTGAACTGTCAGAAGTTGTCACTTATAAATGGAAGTTCGATCCATCATACTTTGAAGAGCCATTAACATACATTCTACGTTAAAATCTTGTAACTTTTAACTCAAAATTAATCCTAAATTTGGCAAGAAACAACACTGTAAACATTTTGAGTGCTAAAAGCTAGTAAAAGAAAAAAAATTGAAGACGTATTTTTTTCATTTAAAGTATGATTTTTTTTATTTTTTTGTTTATCATTTTTTGCATTTAAAATATCACTTTTTTTGGTTTACAAAAATAAATTAAAAACAACTTTCTTGGTGATAAGGTAGGAAACATATTTGCCAAATAAAAGGTAGTTACTATTTTTTAGAGGATAGTATACCAATTTCAAAATATTTTTACATCGAAGGAGGGTTTCTTGTGTTTTAAATCTAATTGTAGAGTAAACGAAGGCGGGCTTCTTGTGTAGTCTTTAAATTTAAATATAGAGTTAAATAAATAGAAGTGAATTAAAAAAAATCGCAACTAGTCAAACTATAATACATTTTTGTTTAACCTTACAATACGTTTGTGACTCTGGCAAAGGTCGGCTTATTCAAACACACCGGAGTTTTGGGTGAGCACTTTAGGCACTCCCAACCCTAGAGACATAGAGTATCCCTTACAACACATAGAGTATCCCTTTGTAATAATCAGTGTAATTACATAAAACTATAAACACACGAATTAAAAACCACCTCTTTTTTTGAAAGTCGTTTAAAAGTACTAGAAGATTACTTGATTGCATTATACAAGCCTCATTCTCTAAATAAATGAGGCTTGTATAATGTTAGCCTATTTTTAAATAGTATTCGAAAATTAAGTAGTTTATAGGTAGTACAATTTAGTTTCCATACAATTTATGTTTATATAACTCAATTAAGTATAAGCAGATGTTTATATTGTTAATTGTTTTTTGTAGAGTCGTTTCCGTAGTATAATTTCAATTAGGGCATAGGTTTAAGGAATACAATCTAGTCTTAATGTAATTTAGTGCTTAAGTATTCTTTATAATGTTTATGTTCTGTATTATGCCTTTTGTTAAATAATAAAAAAAAGAAAAAAAAATACACAGATCAGTTATTGCGTACGATTCTTGCTAGCAATTATTGATCAAAATGAGGCAGTAGCTTACGTAAGTAAATTTCATCAAAAGAACAGTCGCTTTGAACATAAATTGTTTAATATATCTTAAACTTTGTCTAAAGTGTTGTTTCTCAACCAAATATGCTTCATCTATTTTAGGCGTTCACTTATCATTATAGCATCAAATATTAATACTAGGTAATGTGCGTAGGTTCTTGCGACACTAAAATTTCTCCAGTCTACATCGTGCCTTACACCCTCATAATAAATACATCTTTATATTTAACAACGGTAATGACGTATTTGGTAATGATTAAAATTAAAAAATTGAAATTTAGATTAAATATTTTTTCATAAATCGGAACCTTGAAGATATGGTCCCAAAATATAAAATAAATACGCTCAAAATGCTCCGCGCATATATATTTTTACATTTCTATAACATACGCAATATTCACAAGCCTTTTAATCAATATTACTAAAGAAAAACAATATGACTCAATTTTACAACCATTATTTGTTTGCAAAATACCATATTGTAAACTCTTGCTATTGTTTGCACGATAAACTAAACAAAAATATTAAGCAAAAATACATCTTTAATAAAACATTAATGTTAAAATTAATTTTTAGTTCACGAATTAAAACATTTTATTTTAAAATTTATTAATGGGTTCACGAATTCACTGATCCATGACGAAAAAATCAAAGAATAAAATACAGACGCGATGGACTTTAATGGATTATAAATATCGATTAATATAATTCTATTTCGGTAAGTTTTGAGTCGGTACGGATCTGTGTGGACTGTGTTGATGAATTTTTTAATAGCGTAGGCTCGGGACGGAAGAATCAATACCGACCACTGCGGCATGGCAAGGACTTCCAATAAATAGCATTGCGTGCTTCTTACAATTGTCTTGAGGTGTTGACTAACCGAACTAAATGTTGACGTTTAAATAATGCTTAGTAAAGCAGTTTTCGATTGGAATTATTTTTATCAAAATATATGTCTAATTGACGCACAATACTGTTTTAATACAACGGCAAAATAAAATTATAAAGTTCATGTAAATGTACTACGAAATAGGAAAATAAACCTATTCCCCACAGCGCTACGATATCTAGATCAAATCATGTTTAACTCTCTCAGCGACACTTCATTGAAGAGCCCTTAAAAGTTCAAAACAGACTATCGACGTTGCCGGCCGATTGTTATCATTGAAAAAGACATCTCGTCTCGAAATAATCGTTATTTCGATTTAAAACTTAAATGTGCATCTAGAGTAATTATTTCTTGTGTTATAATCATCTGACGCAAATTAATTCGAAGCCATATTTTATTGTATTTGAATACCAAGTTCTATTTGAACTGTGTACCACCGCAGGGAAGCATGGACTTCATTACGTTCGGACAACTTTTCGGATAATTGGCATTACATGGACAGGATCATTGTTTATAATAATAAGTCGTAATGGCTTTATTTCACTCAGTCAACATCTCAAAGCCGCAAAGAATAATCTAAGCCGGACTAGGTACATTACAATTTGTCGCTTAATCTTTGAGCACTAATTTATATTATTATATTAAATAAAACATGGCTACCTACATTATCGTTAATTTTTGAACAGTAATAAATAAACTATAGCTTAAATTAAATGATATTGAGAATTGTACTGATTTGGATTATAAATATAATCGATGTTTTTTAAATTATAAATTTTATTAATATCTATTGTTAAAGTAATATCAGTTAAATAAATTTTAATTGATAAAAATCGAAGTGGGATTAACTTTTCTCGCTTACAACTAAATTTGAATGGCAGTAGCTAGAATACCATTTCAATCAACTCTACTCCATATATCCGTAATAGCAAGGTGTATTACTGGATGTGATGACATTCTGGGACTTTCCCACTCTAGGGACGTTATTACGAATACTTCCCCACTTTAAAAAATTAAAAATGCCGTTGTCAACACAAGGCTTATTATGATTTCCCTCTTCGATCTTTTTCAAAGCCAAATACATTATATTATAAGATGTATACATTGGAATATATATTTTTTTATCATAGCACGCGTGCAGTTTGACACAATTAGCGTACGAGCGTAATATTTTAAAATCTTATTTTTTTTTATCAATAATTACTATAGGAGATAAAATTTTTGTTATTTCTAATATATGGCGTTTTGTGATGGTGTTTTTTCTTCCTTGACGTTGAGCAACATTTAATTTGCGTTGGTTATGTAAACTGTATCTATTTAAGTTTGCACTATGATTGTTCTCAAACATTTGTCTTTGTCAATAAAAAACACCATCACCATTTTTTTTAGTATCAGTATTTTCACAACGCTTTATAAAAAATTCTTTCGCCGTTTACTGACCTTGTGCGGGTCATTTGAATCTCGTATTACCTCTTTCTCTTATAGAGTGTGAGAGGGACAGATTGCATCAAGTGTGTTTTCAAAATCACAATATCGAGCACATATATCTTCTTAAATCGTTTTTGTTCACCTCATTTCGTGATGAACTCTGTAGCCAATGCCCCCTCTTCAGGAATCCTGTCATCTGAAAGAGTAAAAATGTTTGTTTAATCTCAGATTTACTTACCTTTTCGTAATTTTTTTACATTGGGTTTCAGATCTTGATCGTTATTAAGGGTTTGTGAAATATTTGCTACAATACTAAGGGTTTTGGGAGTGACATAAGATGTTGGATAGATTCGTGTAATTCGTGTAATATGTTATAAAGAAAATAGGAATGACAATTTTCTTTGAAAAATACTTTTGAATTTTGAAATAGTGAATCTCTTTTCGGTATAGGTTTGGCGATATTCATTAATACTTACTATGTTAACTTAATTGTCTTGACTTAACTGTTTGATAAATTTACCGTCGGCTATTTTTATTTTTGTGCTGGCCATTATATAGTTATTTCCTCATAAAATTGAGACAGCAATGTACAAATTTGTCAATAAATCTGCTTTTATGGATACCCTACTCTCTTATATTTTCTCCTTGATGTTACTATATAATATTACTAGATTTGCCTGCGGCTCCGTCCGCATAGAAAAGTTATTTGGGGATAAAACGTAGCCTACAGCACTCAGCAATATAGCTATTAGTGAAAATCCATTTAAAATCTGTTTAGTAGTTTCTGTGATTAGAGCGTTCAAACAAACTCTTCAACTTTATATAATAGTATAGGTAGTAAATACATACTTTTTATATTCTTTCTAACATATCTGAATATAATATAGCCTAAAACTAAGTTGGAATATGGTTTATAACCTCGAAAATTCCATAAAAATTACTAAAGTGATACTTACGGGAGTGCAAACAAGAACGTGTATAGTGAGTGCATTTTGATAAAAATGAAATTGAAATTGGTAATAAATAAAAGCAAAATACAAAACAAAATTAAGGAATATTATGACGTGTAGGTTGTGTCTCATATCTTATGTGCATTTCTAGAATAAAAAAATATAGGTTGGTTGTGCTTTCAATTACATTTGAATTGAATATTTTGTAATTGTAAATGTATTTTTTAATCCCAATAAAAAATAAATTGTATATTTATTTTTATAACAAAATAAATTTTAATTTAGTCTTGAAATTTTTATAAATCACGTTATATATAATCAAAAGCTTATAAGATTGTTTCGCGTTATAATCCATTATTTGTTAATACAAAGTTATATAAACGATATTCCGTTATATATCTTGAAATATATAGTAAGACATTACAATATTACCTTGAAAGTAATAAGCCTTTAATTGCCATCAAGCCTACTTAGAAGCCATATGAATTATGACTTATTCCAAGCATCATAAGCAAAGTCTGAAAGCGGCTTAAGAAAATTGAAATACTGAATACGTAGTCTTTGCAAAAATCTTTTCTTAGACATTCCGCGTCAAAGTACTGAGTTCAGCAAGCCTTACGTGTAATTTGGAGTGTGGCTTTATTTGTACGAATGTGCATAGTTACTTCAGTTTAAGCTTTAAGCTTTGGCGTTAAAGCTGATTTTTCAAAGACATACCTCTATGCGTTTTATGCTGTATTGTCTCACTAGGCGTTCACGAATGAAGACTTGGTCCTGTTTGGAGACAATCATAGGATAAGAAAAAAAATTAAAGATTTCATGTTTCTGTATTCAATGATTAAATAATTTAAAAAGTACGTTTTAAATCAAGTAGAGAAATAATTTAAAAATAAATATTAGGTTTAAAAAAACAAATGTTGAACACAAAAAATGCAATGATAGGAAAGAAAGTGTTTTGAGTTGTGTGAGAAATAATTTGATATTCTATCCCATATTTTTATCGGATAATAATTAATATCGTGTTAGTATACTTTATGGAAGTAAAATTAACGAATACAAATCAAATCACAAGATCCATGTAACTAGTAAAAGTTAAGGTATCAATATTCAGATCACACAGATGAAGTAATGCCAATTGGACTTGCAAAGTATTGTAAAACTCACCCAGACAACGAGGCGGAATTAGAGATAGGTGGACTGTTGGACTCGAATCCTTCCTTCGGCTTCTCATTAGCCAACTGCATCTTGAGCTGGTGTCCGAAGCACGCCAGGTCCTCCCTAAAGGTGTCTGAGCCTGGAGTGGTAGGCTTCTCATCATCACCGGTCGCCATCGCCTCAGCATCACTCTTCAACGGCGCCTGCTCCGATTCATCCTCAGTATTGTAGATTTTGAAGTAAGCAAACGTCAGATAAATCACAGAGATGATGAAGGATGGTATTGGTATTGCCATCGCATATACCAGGTTCAAGGTGTTCTGCCACATGTCCAGGTCAGTGATCACGAGACCGGGGTCCACGCGGCTGTAGTAACATGTATAGTTGGTGCCCAAAGGCCTGTATTTTCCGTAGAATATAGTGCAATTCAATATGGGAGGATAACCACATCCCTTCACGTTTGGAAACAGCCTGGCTCCAGTGAAGTACCATTCTGAGTCGTTTCCTTGCAGACCTGTAGGCAGAGCGTCAGGCAGCTCCTGTTCATCGGTCATTTCGGGATAAGTTTTATCGCCGGCTACCTCGTAGTTTTCATATTCGTAATCGTTCCTCAGAGCCCTCTCAACTCTAATGAGGTTTTCCACTTCACTCTCAGTGATATTCCCGTAGTCACCGAGTTTATAATTGACCCTGATTTGCGTGCACTCATACAGATCCTTAGTGCAGCCTTCTCTACAAGATGCCCAGGTGCAATTACTGGCTCCAACCAAATGCTTTACTTGAGCTGTCACGCACTGCGCTCCCACTGGATCAAACTGCATAAATATTGTGGTGAACGCGGGCTCGATCACAAACGGTACTAAGAACAAGAAGGCGAACAGACTGAAGATGGCGAGCAGGACGAAGGTAGCTGTTGTGTAGAACAGGAGTTTCTCGAGAAATGTCGGTGGTATCTTTTCGTCTTCGGCCATCGTGGCGTGAAGGCGCTATAAGCGACCATAGCGAAAGTTTCACCTCGGCTGTGTCATTTCATCTTTTATAGTCAGTCTTGATGAAGGACTTTTTGATTTTTTTAATCAAATTTAAATTTAATTTTATTGTTTAATTTTATTCACATTTTCGTTTACGTATCTGTCAACATGTCGATTTACTGGTTTACTTTTCACACGTCATTCAAAATGCATATTTAAAATAACTACAAACTTAAAAATCTACTGTAACTTTATTTTTTGTAATTCGCAAGTATTTCGTATGTCATGCCTGATTTTGCTTCACACAGAGTCCGCGAACACCCGTACAAAGACTCAGCCATATTTGGCATACTTTTCTGACGTATTGCCAACGAGTTATTTGCGTCGCTACTGTTGTGGTAGACGCCAGACTGTCTGGCTGGGCAAGAATCCAGCATCATATCGATTTACCAATTTGCTAGGTTACAAACTATTTGGAACAAATCTACAAATACTCTACTGGATATAGTCATAGGCGAATACCGGCATTCTGGGTCAGGTATTTTTAGTTCGTTAATCAATGCAGATTTCTATGCAGTATGAAAGAATGTTGTTATTTGTGCCTTGTGTCTTTTTCTTACATAGTTTAAGTGATATTTGCATGGAAAAGTATACTTAAAAGTGTTGTGATAGCTTTGATTTTAGTATGGACTTTGATCAATTCACGGGTTAGGGGAGTCTTCATTACTCTCGATAATAGTTAAGTTAGTAATAAATTTTGTAAAATCTGCATTTCGGATTTACAAGTTGAAGGCAACATGGATCATGATTGAAAATTTTAGGCAGTGTTTAACATTATGATTGATAATTTTGTTTGTTATTTGTAGCTAGCTGACCCGACAGACTTTATCCTGTCTTAGCTATGAATATTCTATTAGAACATGGACTTTTCCTTTACTTTCTATTGAATTATCTAAGGAAGTTCCTTATCTTTCTTTTTCCGTATAAACCTACATAAAGTACTAGAAAATTAAAAATTATAATTAAAAAGATTAGGTTGTTCTCAAGTTATGGCGTGTACAAGGGATGTTTCTACTGTTTATGGTCGGTCGTAATTTACCATCAGGCGAACGGCAAACTCATCTTGTCATCTAAAGCAATACAAAAAAACCTCAACCTACGATACTACAATTATAGGAAGTAAATTGTTGGAGACTATCAATTGGTGGCGTAGTAGCATTACAGTACGACTGCAGTGCTGAAATCTCGGGTTTGATCGCCAGGTCAAGGAAAGGTTTTTCTACTCAGTATCAGCCCCAAAATTGGAATTTATACCTGATGTGGCAATAGGCTCACTCCCTGACACCATGAGAAGGAAAACACACGGCGTAAAGTGAGTACACCAATTGCAACTCTGCCTACCCCTTCTGGGATAAGGCGAGAGTGTGAGTGTGTGTGTTAAATGATTAACGCATTTACTTTTAATTAAGTAACAGCTTTTGTTGTTTACGTCGAATCAATAAATGTTTCATATGGATGGACAGAGAAATAAATAATTTCAATTGACCTTCTTACTGCCTACATGAAAAGGTCAACCGTTCATCCGACTCAATTTAATCGATTATAATTAAACGTAGGAACTAAATTAATCTACGATGAAGTTGAATCGAAATCGATCCGATATGTAAACGATGAATAATCGAGATGGATGAATACGACAAATAAAAATAAAAACTGGTGTAGACAAAGCATGGGATGAAAACATTCGGGACTTAATCTTTACTAATCGATTTTTATAGCTTTAACTTAATATCGATATCACTTAGATGTTTTTTTAATACAGACTTAATGGTGAATAGAACGAAAGATCAGGGTTTTCGAATTTGACCCTTGCAACAAAGCAAACGTCTGATTTAGGTTTGAGTGTTGTATGGCCGAAATACCTTTGTAGTTTATACATATTATAAAATCCTATGACACAATAAATTTGATTTATTATTTTATTTATTTAATTATAATTTACTTTTAGGAACCTTTTAATATTTTTATTTTCTAACAACATTGTAAAAGTTTTAATGTTGCATAATACTATTGATTCTATTATAATTAATTTGAATTGTTATACCTTTTAATTTTTGTTACTGTCCCAAATCACTTCTATTTTATGAAACTAATACTAATCCGGTTGGTAAATACTCAATTCGTAGAAACACCATTGTATGTCTAATTTTCGATTCAAGCATGTGATTTGGCTGAGATTGGATTCAAAGATGACTAAAGGTTCGACCCTTATTTCCCGGAAACATTAGTCTAATCCGGGTCAACCTATTACCAGTCTTCGACCCCTTTTTTGAGATGGTATGCTTGCTCATTTCTAAAATAATCACCTGATATTACAGGAGGAATAACGTATAATTTGAAAGAAGAAAAAAAAAGAAGGAAAAAGGAAAAGGTGAACTTTGTTAAGCTCATCATCATCATTTCAGCCGGGAATCGTCCACTGCTGGACATATGGCTCACTCATTGAGCGCCATAGGGACCGGTTCTGGACATCCATCGGACTCCGGCGACCCTCACCAGATCGTCGGTCCGTCTCGTGGAAATCACGAAACGTATTGCATGTTATCCTTAATATTGATTTTCTTTTAGGAATTGGAATTCAGTTGACTGACCTACTCATGCGCTATCAGGGAAGAGTCCTTATACCCCGTTTCTGGGTTCCCTTTATGTAGAATTTAATTATCATTTGAATGATTTGCAGACCGTTTTTATGTATCTTAGTACCCGAAAGAGAACCCGACAACATATGTTGTCGGGTTCTCTTTCAGAAAACTTCGCCCTTCGGCACTGCATGCTATGTACTAGTAAGCATGGTCTTAGAAATATGATATTTCAATTATAATTTTAAAAAATATTCTCTTGAAATACCAGAAATATTTCAATCATGTCGAAGCTCATTTACTTTCTGGGGTTCTTATCTGTTTTACCCAAGACCTATTTAGCTATGATATTTTTTTGACTTCCAAACAAAGTGCCGACTTTTGCTGGTGATAGGTATATATTTTACATCCGTCCAGATAGCCACCAGTACACAAGATGTTAAAACCGGTCGTAGTGGCCCAGGTAAGTGTGTCTCGTTCGCCTGTGTATATCCGGTTCCAATAGGCCGGCATTATTGTGATGATTGTCGAGGAGTAATCAACTCTCGTCAGTCGACATTCTATTGGACCCCACTCCACTTACCATCAGGTGCAGTGGGACCAATTTTCTGTGCACGTATAAAAGAAAAATAAATTCTTTATATGGGTTGTAGATTATATGGTGGTTCTCACATGAACAATGAGTTATGCATATATAGAACACACTGAAGAAAATCAATGGTTATGTCATGCATTCATTAGTTTCTCTACGCCATTGAATAGACAAACAAAGACTCCCTACCTTTATGTATACTAATTGTTTTAAAGGTTTGTAAATGAAACGAAGACGCAAACTAGTCTGGTTATATTTTTTTTTTTGTTATACTATAGCTTATCCCATATCATTTTGGCTGATACGAGCAGCAAGACGATATGTAATATATTTTTTTTTACGGACAACTCAAATTGACCGCACTGTACCTAATGGTAAGTGGAGTGGAGTCCAATAGAATGACTGACGAGAGATGATTAACCCTAGGCAGTCGGCACAATTTGCCGGCCTGTTGGAACCGGATATACTAAGGGCGATCCCGAAACACGACACACTTACATGTACCACTATAAAGGGTCTTAACACCTTGTGTGTGGTCGCTATCCAGGCGGATATAAAATATATCCTATCACCAGCGTATCAGGATGAGGAGCGCAGAGAATCACGCAGTACTTAGTAATTCATTCTGTATAATTGCTATATTATCGGTGGTCGTATCGTTTACTATCAGGCGATCGGAATGCAGTGGCGAAGGGTTAAATTTGAAAAAAGGTAAGCCGGTGCAAAAAAAATGCTTTAGTTAACACACCACAACCAATTTAACAGAAAATTAAATTGAAGAAAAACCTAAATAAACCTAAAAGGTAAGCCAATAGGAATCGGCTTGTATGGACCCTTCGCCACTGTCGGAATGTCTCCCATTGTAAAATAAAGCTAGAATCAATACCGTATGTTTATCTTATTATAATAAGAAGCTTACACTACCGTACATAATAAAATTTAACATCTCATGTATCATGATGGCGAGCGCAGAATACCAAACAATACTTTGTAATTCAAAGTGCTGGATGGTGTTTCTAATGTTTATGAGCGGTCGTATCGCTTACCATTAGGCGAACGGCAAGCTCGTCTCGTCATTTAAATAAATTTAAAAAAAATCGCACAAAAAGAACACAATAATACGCACTGCTGCTTGGTGGTGCAATAATACCGACCTAGACGTCTCCTCGGATAAGACTTGCCACTAACTTACAGTGCAGCAGGTAGTGAGTGTGGGGGACGGTCTGTCTCGACGGATATTCACTATGTTTAAACAAAGTAAATAGTAAATCTTCCTTAAGGAAAAGCGATTACGTGGGTGATCTTTACGGGAATCCTATAGTTATAGTTTTTTGAACCTTAATGACAAGCTCTTATAGGACTTCTTGTGACCTCACACCCTATACATAGTTTGTAGAGGATAAGACAGTCTAAGATCGCTTACAATTTCTGTACAATATATTTTTTTTATTTAAAGACTGTCACTTAGTGACTTCATTTATTATAAGACAAAGTCCCTTTGCTGTCTATCTGTATGTTATCGATTTTCTGAAAATCTACTGAACGGATTCTTATGAAATTTCGTATGGAGATAGCTTAAGACCCTGAGAACATTATAGGCTTCTTTCCCGGGAAAATATTTAGCGGTAATTTTATCCCGGAAGACTCCTTCACGCGAGTGAAACCGCGAGCAAAAGCTAGTATCTTATAAAAGAACTATAGATACATACGATGTTTCTGCACAATGATGCATGGCAACAGAAATAGACATTACGATGCAGATAGATTCTCGTAGACTACTAGACAAAATTAACTTCATTCTTAGCTCGTTGTTGTTTTGAAGATAAAGTTCAATGGGTTAATAAGCTCTTAGCTAAAAGAAGAGCTTTAAACCCCTAAGCTTTAACTTTCGAAACACCCTCACATCTTCGCGATACTCTTTATATACATACATAACCTCGCCTTGCCCTTCTGTGGATAGGCAGAGATGTTATATCACCCATATTTTGCCAATTATGTATGTGTCCTATCCCATGTAATAGAGGGCGAGCTTTATAACACACGGTGTTAATTCCCCAAGATTTCCAAATAAGGAATCACTTGACTTACTAAAGTTTACTATAGTGTACTCTGATGCAATATGAAATAGACTTCTTACGATATTATATTACATCATAATATAACATGCTTAGATATTGTTTTGTACTAAAATTCCGTTTTGAATCTACATCCTCAAATAATTAGAACCTTCGAAGAATGTGTGATTTTTGTACGAACCCTTTGCCTCCTTATGCGTAACATTCAAAACTAAACTTTATTTTTTGATTAACAGAACACATATTTTTAAAACTTGTGTCCGAATATGTAGTTTCCAGAGATTATACCCTGGTCTTATAATGGAGCTGACGTTTAGAACTGTATTTGATATAATTTTCCAACTAATATCGAATTTAATAACACAACTTTTGAATGGAAAATTAAAGAATTTGGGTTTAATTCTGTGAAGTAAATTCAACGTAAACATGTTATACAGGTAGAATTTTGTAATGAAATATAAGTCCTTGACCAAGACCTGACCTATTATTAACAAAATAGTTTTGATATAAAGGTAATTCTTTCGAATGATTGCGATTTTTTAAATTGACTCTAGATTTCGATCCAGTCCTCTACAAATAGTTATTACTAGCGTCCTTCGACATTACCACAAAGAAGTATTACATAACATAACCTCGAAAGAATAGCTCTTGAGGTCAAATTTTCCGAAAATGTATGTGTAATTATGTGCAGCAATTTTGTGCAAGTTATTTATGTAAGCACGAATTTATATTATTTTATTGTCATTCGATTTATAAATTTAAAATTAATGAAATTATCCTTGGCCATTCTATTTATTTCCAGAGCTGTAATTAGAAATAAATTACAATTCAATACAATTTGAACACAAGGACGTGCCATAATAGCCCAGGCTTTGACATAATGCAGTAACGACTTCGTTCTATCACCAAACAAAAAGAAATTGATGTTATTTATTGTATCACGTACGATACGAATTAATACACTTAATAGCATTGTAATTGAAGAGTAAAAATAGATGTGTGAACAAGTAAACCAGTAACATTGGACATTTACCCTGGCCTCGATCCGTTTGCACTGAAAAAAATATTGTTAACAAACACTACGGTAGCTCTAAACACTAAACCATCCTTTTTTGTATAAGAAATAATTATTTTTCTACTTTTTTTTGTTCAACGACGTCTGTTTTACGACAGACGTCGACGCGTATCCGCGACACCGTGACTACTGGGCGCAAGCCAACTTGTGCCGGACTTACTGGCACCTCGTAAGCCTTAGCGAATAATTAAAAAATAATAACACAATACGTTTTTTTATAAAAGAGGTTTTACTTACGCGAAAGGTGTAGGACTGGGACGAATAAAAAAATATTTTTTTAATATTAGAATATTATAAAAAAAATTAAAATCTTTAAAATTTAAAATTGGAATTGTAAAACAGACTTTAATATGGATTTATTAAAACGATTTAATTTTCAAAAAACGTATTTGGCGGTCACACACGGGTTTGTTGGAGTGCGCGCGTCGCCTGGACCGGTCGATACAGCCTGTGTCATGTGCTCAGCCAGTATACGGCGACAGACAGTCTTATTTTAAAATTCGAAGGCATTTTATTGAGACCATTTCCATTTTCTTAATTATATTTTTATTCTTAAAATCCACAGATACGCATTTTTTGTTTTTTTTTTTAGTGGCATGGTGAGGCAAGTAATGTATTTTATATATTCATTTTATATATTTAGTATTTTACGCTTTAGTTTTAAGAATGAGCGCGATGAATGACTCCCTACACTTCATGGGGTAATGGCTGACGTCTCGCTTGGTGTCGGTGTTTATGAGTAGTTAGTACATTTTATCAATTCCATTAACAGACATAACTTCTAATCTATTTTTATTTATCGTTTAAATATCTACGTCTATACCATGTAATTGTAAGAAATCGAATAAATTACATAAATATTTAAAAGTAATAATTGGTAATTAAAGCTTTTTTAACGCAAAACAAACGTCTATTTGTTTCCGAAAAAAAAATAACCAGAGTCGAACTCGATTTAACCACAACTCAATTTTGGTATTTTGTTTTATAATTATTCATTGAAAGAACGAAAACTAATCTCATGAAAAGCACTAAAAAATACCATATTATTAAACGAAATATTCTACCAACTTATAAGAATTAATACCTGTATATCATGTATGTGAGAAAACCTATATGCCTGAGAAGTTCTCCATAAGAATTTCGAAGGTATGAAATATCTGCTATCCCGCACTAGGCCAGCGTGTTAGATTATGGCCTTAACCCTCTCAGCAGTACAGGCCCTTAGCAGTAGGTGTCCTGTGTCCAGAAGTGAAACAGTATATACGGCTGTATATACTGTCTGTTAGCTGGGCACAGGACTTCTCTTAGGCTCTCTGTAGGCTTACAGAGTTGATGTTCTTAAAAAATCTAAATGCGTTATTTGTGTCGATTAAATTCTGGGTTATCCCTTTAATAAATAAAAACATAGTCTTATTTTGGAAAAGGGTCTTTCAAATAGGAGAAACCGTGAGCAACATATTAAATAAACTCATGCAAACGAATCTAAAATGATTACAGAGGTAGGTCAAGTAGCTCAAACATGAACTAGGCTTCATTCAATACCTGCAATTATATTTGACCTAGTTACTTCGGTAGGAACATTTAATATTTCTCACGCCAAATCTTTGGATCATGGTAGCTCTTTCTTGATTTTTCCACGAGGATTGACAAATAACTATTTAAAATCCATCGTGTCTTTCCTTGTTTTTTTATACGTGCAAGGGAAAGTGACCCCACTGTACCTGATTATAAGGGTTATACGTACACGACATAATAATCCTACTGCACCTGATAGTAAGTGGCATGGAGTCCAATAGAATAAGAAATAAGAAATCTTTATTTGGAATAAATAATACAGTTTTTTTTTTTTAAATACAATGTTCGATAATATCTGCATTAGTTGAGTAACTGTGTCGCAGATATTAACGCCCACCTCCGTAAAGTCGATAGTTGTATTCCACAATGTAAAGAAAACTTTCTATAGGTACTTAAATCAAAACAAACAAAAAATATGTGTGTGTGTGTGTGTTTGTGAGTGTGTGTGTGTGTTTGTCTGTGACTGTCGGCTGACAAGAGATGATTACCAGTCGACAGTAAACTAATAACTTTTGGAGCACAAATATGGTCCTGATGTTCGGTCTATACCTAACTGTACTATTTATTTTCCTTGATTAGAAATTAATTTCGACTTATTCATCATGTTGCCCCACTGACAACCGATTAGGTAATATTTAAATCGTATTAGAAAGCACAGAGTATTACTCGACTTGGCTATCAAACCTAAATCCCTATCCAAAGATATTCACTGCAGTGGCAAAGATAAAATTTTCCGAAAGGTACACAACATTTAGGTACTAATATGCATAATTGCAGTCTGCAAATCGTTTTAAAATTTCTACATAAAGGGATGACGGCGGAATCCGGGCTATACGGACCTTTCACCATTGATTCACTGTCCTTTGACTAAGGAAGCCAGTAGTCCTTATACCAGAATTAAATTAATGAAAGTTTTCACTAATACTTAGTGTGGTAATAAAAGGTTATAATGTATACGCCAATGCAGTGAAACGCAATATTCCGTGTTGTGTTGGGTCGTTCAACCCTTTTAAAATACTGGCACTTCTTGATACAGGGTCGGTTGTAGGGTATGAGCGGTGCGATGAGCGGAAAGGCGAAGACGCACACGCGTTAGTTATCATCTCCGGATATCTTAAAGCCGGAGCCTATACCCCGGGCAACGAATTCAGAGAGCGGCAAATAGAAACTTGACAGACAATACACGGCTCATTATTAACGCAAGTTTTCCTACTGAGACGTCACCTTGAGGTTAAAATACCTCCTTAGTTCATTATTTTGTATCCCACTTTACTATGGAGTGAAGTGGACAATTAATATTTCCAACTCCTCCCTATCTTTCTATTTGATTAATATCGTTGCGGGATGGTGACAAATTAGTGTCCCCTGAGACTTGCCGAGCTTCACCACTCGGTTTCATAATGCGTGCTACTGCTGCTCCTGGCTTACAAGAGTTGTAGTGGTGGGTGTGAGAGCGGGAAAGTGTCTACTGTGATGTCCAGCACATCAAACACGTAAACTATTTTCCGTTCCGCGAAATAATGATGATAAAGGTAAAAATATATGTGGGCAGGGGCCGCATTTTCCAGATTGAGCCTTGCCTCCAAAAATTCAAGAACTGGGGCTGTTATTTATAAATTATACACACTATCTGCTACTCCACTTACCTTATGGTGCAGTGGGACCACGTTGTCGTGTAAGTGTAAGTTATAGTATAATCATTGGGCCTTATTCTGTCTACAGGATCGAATTCGTCATTTTGCAATTCCAGGCGTTTCTGATCGAAGAATAGCTTTGTTGCCAATATAGATCAAAGAGTCAAAAAATCTGGCTATCAAAACAGGCCTGGATATTGGATATGCTTTCGTATAGGGCCCCCTGATATACCTAATTACTTATATTTATTTATGGTAACTTCAATTAGTAATTGGCTTTAAAATCGCTAAACTCGTGCACTAAGTACAGACCTATAGGTGCTAAATTATTAGTTATTATTGATCCGTGGAACATTTTATTCCGCCATTCGCGATCCATTTTCTAACATCAGCAATAATTGCACATGGTTGAGTTTTTACGATGCAGGGCCCTTATTCTGTATGATAGTGTAAACGCGTAATGCGGCCGTGTCATGTTATCTTCGAGAAATGTGCGTGGAATGGTATTTTGTAAGCCAAATTTCTATAGTCCTAAACGTGATGCGTTGTGTTACGTGCTTGTTACGCACTGTTAAAATAACGTGCGGGATAGAGAATAAGGCCCCAGTTCTGTTTAATTGGTGTTAAATTATCCATTGAAGATATCATTTTGTGGTATATATGGTAATATTTGAAGGGGTGAAATTTGTATGTTTAGATCTAGAAGGTTTTAAAATATTACTTATTTTTTACTGAATATGATGCAATTAATATTAACATTATAAATTACTTTAAAAAAACACTTGTTAGGAGAATAGAAGAATAAAGATAATGCAAACAACGAAGACTAGGATAGGTTTAGTGAAAAAATGGAGGTAAAAAGGGCAGAAATACTTTTGTTGGAGAGGGAAACGTGCTGTGGTACTTCTCAGTGAGGCCGATATAGTACCTCAAATGGGTAAGATGATCAAGATCAGGCAAGGTGGAAGCAACTTAAAGGCCCCCTTAGGCGAACCGGGCAACCACCCGTGGCCTCGCGTTTACAGAGGCCTCGTGCGGTATCTTGGAGGACCTTTTTTACGATCTTAACGATGAAACTGTTAAATCTGGGACCTTTTTTATGCTCCACTCGGAGCCTTGCGTCGTATTTCCTCTTTCGCCTGGAGCCTCGCTTCTTTTAGGACTGCCACTGCAGCAACTGAATAGCTGACGCATCGATAATACTTTGTTAGATGGTGATTATTTATACCAGGTTAAACAATTGCTTATTTACTGCCCTACAGTATAATATCAGTTCTGTATTATATACTGTCCCACTGCTGGGCACGATCCTATACTACTGAAAAGGTTTGGACCTTAGTCTGTCATGCTGACCTAGTGCAGCTTCGCAGACATAGGTTCGAAATTATGACGTAAATTTTTTAGGTTTGTAAGTTTCTTCACGATATTTTCCTTCAGTTAAATCGAAAGGAAATTTTGTAGAGCGTATTCTCACCTTAATGAAGTCATCACTTACCAAAAAATGAGCCGTATGCTCGTATCCCTATTATATAAAAAATATACATGTATAAAATACAGTAGTAACTGCTAAAAGTCAAATGTGTGCCTTCAGTTTTGAACCTGCAGACATTGTCTCGCCATTACAGCCTGTATTATTACAAGCCTTTTCCCGCGTCTTCGGCCGAGTACATACTCATACCCAGATTACCAATCAGCCCGAGTCTTTGCTCATGTATACCCATACCCTGAGTATATCGATTTACAGTAATTGTTTTGGCGATTGAATGAACGGCATAGAAGTTGTGTTACAGCGCCATCTAGTAGCGAGTTTTGTAAAATATTTTAAAATTACTAATTTAAATGGTTAGTTCTTTAGGCAGTATGGTCGTAAGACTATAGCCTGTCCTCTAAGGACGAAAAAAAAATTGTTAGTTCCATCAAATTGGTATAATAAGCATAATTTAATTAGCTACGTCATAACTTAAAATAACAATTTTCGAAAAAAGAACCATATTATTTTCTTGACACTTGCATTTGTTTCATGACTATTTACTCATAACTGGATCGCAGTAAATGATAAAAAAATACCTTTAATAGTATGTTTAGATTGCAGTAAATGATGAAAAATAACTTTGATAGTATGTTTCAAAAGGTTATTTAACAATTGTGCTGAACACATTTGGGATTAAGATAATGGCAGACACAAATATTATACTTTGCATTTATTTACTACGCAGATCTCAGGATGACATCTATCTGTACTTATAGAGTACTTGCATATCTTAAATTTGAATACTTTGTAAAGAACTGAGAAGAAGCAAATTTAAAAAACAATATTGCAGAGGCGTAATGTTGCACCCGTGAAAGAGGGCAAGCCTATTTCCATATCAGCCACAAATTCCAGACTCCAGGCGGATACTCAGTTAAACACCTAATATCACTGCCCGACCCGGGGATCGAACCCTAGACCTCAGCACTGCAATGTACCATAACTAAATACGGCACATAGACAGTCTCTCCATTAAATAGGAAGTATTTAAATAAAACGAGTTAGTACAAATAAAAGCTTTATTTCGACATAATTCTTTGTGTATCACGCGCTTTGTGATGCCTTAAAGATAATAAATTTACTTAACTATAATTAAATTTTACAATAAAATAATCTCATTTATATGTTCACTATTTACATTCATATCGTAGCGGTAAATACACTCACTCAATGTATAATATCTTTTAATTATTTGTGCATAAATGAATTTATAACTCATTAATGCTGGCAATTAAAATTAGTTTTCAAATAGCAACAATCGAATAGCAATAAAAAAAAAGCTTTGAAAATGGAAACAATTCAAATATGGAACATACGAATCAATTATGGTACCGAAAATAATCTGTTATTCAAAAATAGTTTTTATTATTAATTACTCATATTAGAAATCGAATAATTATAATGGACTATAAATTTTACTGTATAAGTATTATAATTAATAAATATATTTCTGGTACTATGTCGAAATGTACGTTTAGAATTTTTCTTACACAATATTATTTAACTAAAACTCAATCTAAATTAATAATACGTTTGGGCTTTTAAAGTTAAACAAGAAATTTAACGAAGTCAAATAGTGAAAAAATATTTACAAATAAAAATTAAAAAAACATTTTTACAGCAGCAAAAAGGTTATTGTGCTTTGAGTCTGACAATATTTCTTACGCCTCTATAAAATGAAGAACATTTCTCAGTTAGATACGCAATTTTTAGACGTTAGATAGCATAATTATGTCATACAGGGTCGTTTTGACATTGCGTTACTAAATGAAACCACATACTCATCTTCATCTTTGCTGACATTGTGCCAAAAATCATCCATTAATGACAAATATTTTCACCAAAAATCCGGGTTTTAGTTTTCTGATTTATTGATTTTTTTGTAGTTTAAATTAGAATATGGTGTGTGCGTGAGTGTATTTCTGAATTTTGACTGAAAGTGTGATGTTGCCGCTGCGACGAATTCTCTTATAATAGTAATGGCATTAGGGCGCGTCAAATAAAAATTACTTCTTATTAATGTTTATTTTGTTCGAAACTTTCACTTTTTTTACATTTGCAGCTCAAGTAACTTACTATAAAGTGTTACTTCCAAGTAAATATGTGGTTTTATTTAGAAATGCAACGTCAAAATGAACATGTATATCGATAGATTCTTCCTTTTTCATAACTTTGTCGTTATAAAATATTATAACACAATATAGACAATTTGAATTGTCAAACACGCTACTTCTTCTGTGCTATTTCGGTGTCAAAATGATGGCAACACTATTTAAATATCAAAATACGTTAAAAGTATGTAACTAAGTATATGCTTATAGCGTGCGGACTGAATCACTTTCCCCCTTATTAATAAACGTTATTTATCTAAGGACGGAGTATTGATAACAAGTCTGTTTCTTAGTGCTGACGGCATGGCAGCCTTCGCAGTGCGTAGACTTAGGGCCGTTGTGATTGGCTAATATTAAGATACAATTTGAATCTAGTTGGCTGTCAGATAAACAAAGCTGAACAAACAGCAAGCTGTCAGATAAACAAAGCTGAGAAACAGTTATTATCACAGCAATGCTCCATCCTTAGATAAATAATGTTTATGAATACGGGTGTTTGTCTTTATCTGAATTTATTTCTTTTATTTAAAAAAATATTATTTTACACTTGAACATGTTCATTGGATAACAAACCATTGAACCTAAACAATAACGGAGTATATATAGAATATATTTATAAATTTAATCCCACAAAAATAAATTTAAACAATTTAATACATATTTACAATAACATATGCAGGTTTTTTCTATGTGTGATTTGCGCTATTTCACTATTTGTGGTATCTATTGGCATAAAAAATATTCAAACAGGCCGGCATAATTGTGTCGACTAGCGAGGGCATATCTCGTCAGTCGACTCTATCTCAACCCCACTTCACTTACCATCAGATCCAGTGGAGTCACTTTGCCGCACAAAAAAATAATATCATTCCAACAGTGCCCTTAAAAAATCTTACAACTTAAATAGTAAATACCTATACTGTCTTCCAATGGCGAAGGATGAAGTTTTCCGAAACCCGTCACAACATATAGATACTAATATGCATAAATGCTGTCAAATCATCCGAATGACAATTATATTTTACATAAATTACGAATGCCGGCAGGAATCGAGTTATATAGACCTTTGGCCGGTGCTGTCTTCACTTTATTTCACAAGCCTCTAGGATTTATTGCTATGACAAATAAAATACTATTATCGAAGTAACCAGAGCATTACTTATGAGATCTATAAACCTAAATTCGATTTGAGTCTGAAACTGTCCTTAATCCATTCTGTTTATTATTGGCTAACGTGGTCGACATTAAAAAGTTTTTACTCGTCGAAAATAATGTCTAATAAATATTTTATTAGACAATTGTTTTATATTAATCTTAAGGTCTGAAATGATGTTACGTGTTCACATGAAAATCTTAAAATATTCAAACAAGGTAAAGTAAAACTTTTTAAGAACAAATAAGATACATTATCACTCATAAAAACTATTGTAACGTTGAGTCAGCCAAAAAATTTAATATTTTTCCAAAAAAACCACTCACATTTATTCCAACTTGAAATCTAAATGCTGAATGTTATGAAATTTATTATTCTATTCGAGATTCATGATTACTGGCAAAAAGTAGCTTATATTCGAGTTTCATCCCAATAGCTTTAGTTTAAAGTCGAGATTTGAATAGCCAACTTTCGAACAGAGAAATGGAATGAAATTCGAAAATACATCGAAATTATGAAAGCTTAAATCAAGTATATTACAATTTAGGTACATTCTTTGAACATTTTTTGATAACATTAAAACTATGAGAAAAATAACGCGTTCTCGGAAGCAAAATACATACGAAACACTTACAAACTATCCGGCATAGATCAATTTTAGAATAAAGAGACGTTTTCGACATTATCAATTTTCTTACATATTAAAGCAAAAGCCACGACGCCCGCCAAAATGTTAATTTTTAATACTGACATTTTAATTATAGCACCTCCCTTATAAATATAATTGTGTTTATCATTCTCCAAGTATTTTAATATAACGAATATATATTGGTGTTTCTGTACATTTCAAAAGTTTACGCTTTATGATCAGGCAGAGAAACTGACAAGTATTATTGTCATGGTTTTAAAAACAATATGGAGTTACTTAACACTTATTAAAATTTTAATTGTAATTTTGTCCTAAATCATTATGTCTTCACCAAATGTTATATCACAACCATTTTTAATTCAAACTTTTCATAAAGCGCAAACTCCTAAAATAAAGATAATTTCAAAAATTGCAATCTAGCTGTAGCTATACTTATTCGTATGCCGCGCGTGCGCTACGATTGTGGGGCATAGGCCTTGACTGATTTTATGCGCAACACAGTGATATAGTCATAATATCATTGAAGTATCGATTTCTAATCATACGTAGCACTGCTTTGAGCATACGTTGTAACTGCAAGAAGTTTACGTATTACGTAGCCTCATAATATAACTGCCCGACGCATACGTAGCGCTCACGCGGCGTATGCGCTACGATACTCAGCTGCTACGCGGCGTTTACAGCTGCGCGTAGCCTGCGGTGCGGGGGGAGGCGCGGCGGCGGGCGGCTGAAGCGCGGCGTCAGAACACATCGTCGCTTGGATCATCGTCCAACTCGCAAAGGAGCTTACTACTGTAATAGAAGTTAAAGTTATGTTAATAAGGTTCAAGTTACAATGAGTACATCTGTATTATAAAGCAAACGTTTGACAATTTTATGTTTTACCGACACAATAGTATTTTAAAGCTGTTGTAGGTCGTTTTCTATGAATATTTGAACGACAGGAAACTACATTAAAATTAAACTTATTTTGAACAGAAAGAGAAACTAACATTCTTCAACCAAGTAGACATTGAAATTTCATTATGTTATAGAAATCAAGAAAAAATGAATGTTGGCGTATTGATCATACCACTGTATAGTGTAAAAATTTGTAAATACAAAATATTCAAAACGAAGAGATCGTGTATAAATCAATAACTAGCCACTTTTTACCCGACTACCAAAAAGGATATTTTCATTTCATGTGTCTATTTTTTCGAGTATCTATTGTGTAATTATTGATCTTATTCACAGATCCTATTACATTTGAATAAAGGTTTTTTGTCTTTGTATTTGTCTATTTCAATTTTTTTATCCCTGAAGTCACACGTTTATCTATTTGATGACATAAACAACAACTGACAGTGACGTAATTACATTGCGAACACTTTCTGACTGTCGTATTGTGGTCTCGGATTCTATTGTTGGTTAAGACAGTGATAATGGGCTATTTTACTTAGTATCAGACCGAATTCTGAAATTCTACGTAATGTGTTCGCGGCCTTTTAAGTTAGGTTTAAACTATACTCTATACTAGTAGCAAAAGATGAAACTTTCCGAACACAATATTTAGATAGAATATGCATAAATGCGGTTGCAAATCTATAAAAGGAAGCCGACAGAAAACTGTTTATATGAATCTTTCGCCACTGCTCCATACACTCAGTATGTAATATACCTAAATGTGTCTAAATGTAATTTTGTGGGACAAGAATTAGTGTCGAACCAGCGGCTACATACAATTTGTAGTGTAAACTTAGCATTGCATCGGACGTAACATAGATGTTATAAAATGTATTACACATCTGTCTACCCCTGAAAACAAGCGTGACGTATGTTTTCATTTTCTAAATTGAAAGCCGTGTCTATATATTTCTTTCTCATACAATGCCAGCACCTATTTACTCAAAATCGTCTAAAGACAGTTATTCACATTTTGCATTCAAATGTGCAGTTTACATACATAGGAAAAAAATAGATGAAGTGATACATATTCCATAGTGTCATAGATATTTTTACGCTTGATGAATTAAGAGAGTTAGTGCCTACATGACTTGATTGGTCTTGAACTTTGTTAATTGATAAAGATTCAATTATCAGACAACGTGAAATATTTTATCAAACATATTTGTAATTTCAATGAGTACCTCTTTTATTTCTAATTAGAATCCCTGAATGCTTCTTCGTGTTTTCTTTTCCATTTTGGTACTGCAGTTGTCTGTTCGAGCTTTTCTAATGGATGTTCAGTTTTAAAATTATTGAATACGAAATCTTGTGCGTCTGCGTCTGTCGTGACAGTTTTCAATCTTTTGTTGAACAAATGTATCGCTTCTAAATTAGACCAACATGGTCGACGTTTAAAAATGGTTCTTATTTTATTAATATTTACTTCCATTTCAGCCAGAGCTTCATTGTAGGTCATGTTGAATGCTGGATCTGCAGTTTCATGTAATATGAAAGCGTTATTTCGTTCTGGTATTAAACATTCTGACGCATTTAGGTCTAAGTTGGGTTCCGCAGGAAACTCTATATCCGTCTCTACATTCGGCTTTATATCGGGCTCTTCCTTAACTTTTGAAATTAACTGATCCTTGGTATCCTCATTGGAATCCTCTTCATACATAAATTCGTAAGTTTCTTCAGGGGTTTCAACGTGCTCAAGACCCTGTGGATGTTCAGGGCAATCAGGGTGTTTAAGGGCTTCAGAGTGTTCAAGGCTCTCAGGATCTTCGGGTTCAGGACTTTGAGAATGTTCAGAGCTTTCAGGATGTTTAGGGCATCCGAGATAGTCGGACAATTCAATGAATTCATCTAGCTCCTCCTCTTCGCAAGCGATTTTAACGAATATTTCCCTCTCGGTGCTCGATAATTCTGGACACGACTTTAATAGGTAACCAAATTCAGACTCAACAGCGCAAAGGTGTTTGCAAAAAGCACCGCTTCGCCCCTCTGTGCAGTCACAGCATACAGTCTCCATATCAACAGTGTACTTGACGTCTTTCTCCGCAGTGGACTCTACCATAAATTCTGTATCGCTGACACGTGTTATCTCAACATCTTTTGTCTCTTTGTAAAACTTCAAGTACGCGAAATTGTTTATTTCGCGATTGTGCGCGTATTTGAAAATCCGTCTGTGTAGATAGTTTTCAAAAATATTCGACAAGAAATCAACCATAGCGAAAAGATTTAAAGCTTTACATCTCTGTAATATAACGTCTCTGAATATCCGCATCGAAGCTTCTGTGTATTTTATTTTGCACTCGCTGTGTAAAGCATTCTTTCTGTATGGCGTACACCACTCATTCTTATTGTCCCATATATCATGCAAGTGTACAATTAAATTAGAACAACATTTAACATATCCGTCTGAAATTAAATCCTTGAACAATTTTTCGGCGTTGTATTGAGTACCAGCAAACATTATCTTTGTAAAATGAGACATAATACTGGGGCGTTTTGTAATATGAATTCCATTTTCAGGAGCTGTAAGCCATCGCCATAAAGATTGCGCTACGTGAAATGAGCACCATGGTATTTGAGCTTTAGGGAATAATGATTTTAATGCATTACGTGCAGCAGTGTTACTGTCAGTTATTATCACGGCAGGATTCATTTTTATTCCATCGAATTTCTTTTCAAGAGATTCTTTAATCATTGAAAATGCTAAAGTGTAACTGGATGTCACTTGTGACGAGTGCAAAGCGAAGGCTATCGGCAAAACGCCTATTTTACTAATAGCAAACACGGCAGTAATGTATGCATTGGTCTGGTCGCAAGCCGACGACGTATCGATATACAGCACGTCTCTCGCCGTATTGTGCTCGTATATTCTTTGCATAATCGGACTTATAACAACAATATTGATTGGATCTAGTTTGTATTCAAAAATGAAATCTTTTTCTCGAAGTGCTGTCAGTCTACTCTCGATCACTTCGTTAATATCCAAACCAGCTGTAGCAATAATGTTTGCTTTGCGCCAATTCGTATAAAGGTAGTAAACATGTCTCTCGCTCGGGTTTACCTGAGCATTTGCTAAGTGAACGGAGCTTTCTTTACCATATTTTTCAATGATAGACATTTCATGCAACACTATCGCCGCTGCTGGAGTTATACCGGCTTTGAAATATTCCTTAAAACGATCGTCCGTCTCATCACTGCTTCGCAAGAAGCTGTAAGCAGTCGCTGCATTTATTTCATGACTGTGACAGTAACTTACTTTGATCACCACACAATATCCTTCTTTCAAAGCTTGATCATTTCTGCAGGTATGTTTATTGACTAATTTGAAAGTTAAATCAAGTGTTGCATTACAGCCGCGCGCACGCTCTCGGTTTAGCCGGGGAACAGATTTCTTGTTAAAAGAATTATGCTGGCATTTATACATTTTTCGATAAGCAAGTCTTTTTAAATTTGGAAACGAAGAGCGCACGATCCAGTTTGTATTTGTGAAACTAGAAAAATTATCTACGAACGTCTTACAAAATCCCTTGTAGTCTTCCTTGTGTTTACCGAGCTTACACCTTATAACAAAACGAAATTTCTCCGACGATTCAAATTCAAACTCCAGTTCTATATACGGACCGCAACTGTCTTCCAAAAACCGTTGTATAGTGTCTCTGGTAATCATTGTGCTCACTCCACTATTATTATTGTTTATCACTTTATCAGCAAGTTTTTATGCACACAACGAATAAACACACGTGCCAAATAACGTTATATAGAAAGAGATAGACAACACGAACACTAGAACAGAAAGAGAGAACAACATAACAAAATGGCGTGCAGCTGATCGCGTATACTTGGTAGCCGGTTGTTACCGCGCTTTCTTATTAATACCGCCCGCATTCGTAATAACGTGCCTACTAATCAGAGTACACAAAATATACACGATAATACTGTTTTAGAGTTAAGAAAATCCGAATAACTTCGCATGGCCTTGTATAAAACGTTAGGACGGGTCTCGGGTGTCGTGATCACGCGGTTACTGCGTCACAGTGTAGTGCGCACGCGGGGGCTCGCGGGGTTCGTGGAGTGGCGCGGGAGGCGAATTCCCCTCGCGGCTGCCGGCGCCGCACCGCACCCGTCTCGCCTATCGGGTATGCCGTGTCAGTCGCGTGGTGTACGGAGGGCGCCGAGTTCGAACCCCGCGCGGATACAAATGTTTTTATTCTCCTAATTTTTGCAGTTGGATGTTGTGGAATGTTTGCGGTTTCATTTCAACTATGGTATTAGATTATTGGGTTGTTTTAGAATTATTTTTGATGATAAAAAGATTATAAATATGGAGTACCTACTTACTTACTATAATAGCATTGTGGTATAAAATATTTTTTAGACTTTAAGTTTGAACGCATATTTTGTTTTATTGCGTCTCAACTGTTATATGTTAAAACAACAATTAATATAAGAATATTAATCACAACTTGAAATTGGCAAAAAGAATATTATTAATTCATGCTTGATTAAAATCAATTGACTGTATTCTGACTCGGTGTCGTAGTAGTACCTATTGCATGCGTGGACGACACCGCTTTATTGTTCCAGCTTCGAATTCGGCTATAAGTTATAAGTGTGTATGCTTGTGTTTAATTTTTATAATACTAGCAAGCCGCCAGGCTTCACCACCGATGCAGAGAATAATATATTCCTACATTATTTTGTTGTCATAGCGTCTATCTCAGCGCGCTTCATCACTCGGCGTATATAGCAATAGTAGGCGACTATGTTCGGAATTGAATATATTTTTCTCCCAAATTTTAATATTGCGATAACAACTTAAATATTAATTAAAATTGCATAACGTAAAGGACAAATATTATATGCATGAAATGATTAAAGAAACTAACGTATTCAATTTAATAAGGATTAATATCGTATAATATATTTTGTACTGTATCTTATCATGGGATTTACGCACATGGCCGAGAAAGGGAAGCACTAGTAGTGCCCCTGCCTACTCCTTTAGAGTTAAAAGGCGTGAGTGTATGAAGTCAAAATAGTTAATGGTTTAGTCTCCGAACTGGGATCAAAGGATTAAATAATTACTTAAGACCAATATGTTACAAATTAATTTTTAAATGTTTATCTGTTTGAGGATATAACGGGAGTGATTTTTTTTAAATTCCAATACTTTTTTATAAGGTTAATGGTTAGTAATACACTACCTTAAAGGCAAAGATATAACGAATTTTAAGGCCGGCCTATAAAGGAAATAATTTACTATATGTAAAATACAAAAGTATGTTAGTGTTTCACTAAGTGCAATAATACCGTGTGTTCAAACTAATATTTTTCCTATTACGTGATACTTGCAAGTGCTAATGTCTAGCAAACAACGTACTTGTTTAAACTAATTCCATTAAAATCTACGAAGTTGCCTCTCTGTACTTGATATAACACCTGAAAGTCCCACATTTAATGTCCGATTAATAAAAAATATATTTATAAGTGAGTTTAAAATATATTGTGCGTTCAACATTCTATTTAATTCTTATAGTCTAAGAGCCCGTGAACCCCAGACCTTCGTTATTTTATAAAAGCTGAAAGTTTGTCAGCGCATGCTCCCAACACAGGTAACAACGATGGACCATTATGAAGTTTGGGTTACAGTGGCTTTGGCACCTTTTATAAAATAACGAATATCTGGGGTTCACGGGCTCTTGCTCTATTATTATTTCTAGATACCAAAACATTAACAAATATTTTGTATTAGTAATTATCAGTGGCAAAGGGTCCATTTAACCATATTCCTTTCTCTTTCGTAATCTATGTAAATTTTTTATCACTACAAAACAATGTGTAGTCTGCAGATATGCATAATTAGTAATTGTATGTTGTGTTCCCTTTTGTAAAATTGTACCCTTCGTCACTGGTGATTCTTGATCATTGTTTTGTGTCACTCTTAAATAAGCGTCACAAAACAATGATACATTAAAAGTTCATTATTGAGGGCCTATTTCACGATATCTAAACAATTTTGTCAGTTTAACAGCTATATGTATGGATAGTATGTGTTTCGTATTTAGTCATCTTTTATCCAAAAAGTAGCAATTACTCAGAAGTTATGAAACAGAACCTAAGGTATTTATTTAAACTATCTAGCAACCTCTATTTCTAAGGTATACTTTAGCTAAGCAATAGTTAACACTCACTCCTCTTTGCTGGTGAAGGATTCGGCGTGCACTCGTCTGTTGCAAGCCCTGTCGCAACACCGACAGTGCCAGTACGCGAGCACACTCAGACTGAACACGAACACCGCAGTGGGCAGCACCAGCGCCAGGATCAAGCCTCGGACAGTAGCCTCCCACGAGTACCTCGCCACGACCAAATCTGGCCGCGTCAAACTGTAGTAACACGGGAAAATCTTCGGCGCCTTCGGCCCAGCGTATTCATTCGCGAATACCGAACAGTTCACTCGAGGAGGATACCCACAGCCCTCAGGGTTGATCAGGAAGCGGAGGTCAGTCTCGTCCCACTCGGTCGGTGCTGGGGCCCCTTCCAAGAACGGCCTTCGGGACAGGTTTACCCGTATCTTATGGCATTTCGTATGGGCAGTCGTGCAACCCTCCCTGCACGAAGCCCATGTACAGTTAGTCAAGGTCTCCGCGTGTACATGCTCAGAGACAGTACATATGCCTGCCTCAGGGACAAACTCAGCCAGAATCGTCTGTATCGCTGGTTCCACCACAAACGGTATCAGAAAGAGAAAAGCAAACACAGCGAGTATAGCCGATGTGCCAAGGCATAGCGACGTGTAAAATTTGAATCTTTCAAAAAAGTGTGCTAGAAGTTGCTCCCTCGTTGGCTCCAGCGGTTTGAATTGTGGACTCCCCGGGTCGACGGACGCACCCATTGGCAACGTGGACCGTTCTGATGCTGCTGGGGAGAGGCTCGCTCGTGATCTGCTGATGGTAGACATCTGGAGGGAGTTTCAACCAGTGGAAAGCATTGCAAGCATTTAATCGTCTCTTAGTGAACTAGCCGGACCCTCGCAGAGGAGGGGAACGCCTGTAACAGAGAAAAACATGTTATAAGTATGTTGATTAAAAAAGTAATCAATAATGGGCTTTGCTGAAAAAAATATGTCAAGGGATCAAGTGTTGACTCTATATTAGACTTAGCGAAGATTCTTATTTTAGAACGTTGAATAATTTTGTACGCAGTTTCTTAATCTATTCTTTGACAAAAATGATTCACCAAAATAAAGTGATTTTACTTCAAAATCAAAATTACGTAACTGATTAAATTTTACGAGGTAATAAATTATATTTTCTAGTTAAATACAAACGCAATCATAATTAGACTTAATAATTATGTTGAAGCTACACTGTTTCGTGTATTATGACACCTTCATTAAAATTAAAATGACATGATCGATTTAATTATGCCTAATGAAATGAAATTCTCACGTGACTGATCTCAGAGAGGAGAAACAGGATCGTTTGGATGCATTTGCATATCAGCCTGTCCACCGGTGCAGCCTTTGAACCTCATCTTTGCATCATCACCCACTTCGACAGTTTTTTGACACAGCATCAGAGTTATACAAGACACTACAACCAATACCGTCGGGAGAACTAAAGCGACCATGAAGTGACGATAGGTGGCGTCCAAATCGAAGCGAGCAACGACTGTATCTGGGCTGTTTTCTGTGTAGAAGCACGGGAATCTTGCTTTGGCGTTGTGATCTGTGCCATCTCTTCCGTAATCTTTAAGGAACTCCTTGCATTCATCAGCTAAAGTGTTGACACAGCCCTCCAAATTGATCATCAAGCGACTATCATTGGCTAATGTCAGTTCAACTTCCAAAGGAGCGATGACTCGATTCGGTGTCGCTCGGGTTGTGTATAAGTATTGCAAATAAGTAAAGTTTGTAAGGTCGGCAATATCATTCCTAGGTAATAAGGCAGCATTGATACAGTCAACAGCGACGACTCCAGACGAACCGTTGTGCACAGCGTGACACGATAGCATTAACACTTCTTCACCGGAATCAGTCCACACTACTTCACTGTCTTCCTCTTTCGCTAGTTTCGCACATCTAGCTAGGAACACCCTGTCCCCACTTAGTACTATCACATTCTTATTCCTGGTTGGGATGTCGACGCATCTTCTATCACAGTTGTAAGGCGTACGTATTTTCCTACAAGTGCCTCTGTTACATGAGAACAATCCGTGAACGTCTATACACGTTATTTTTCCACGTCTTCCTGAACACTTTAGCGGTGGATCAGTTTCTCTGAACGCGCATTCGAATGCATCTGTTATATTAATACACTTCCCTTCAGTACAGTTGAACGTTCCCGTCAAGTTCCTGCACTCATCCCTGATGCAGTGGTACTTCCTGGCATTCTCCTGATCGATGCCGAAGCAGGTCTTGTTTGCAGCGCTTCCACATTCAGCGAGGAGTAAGGACGTGCCATTTTTACGAACGTTGACGTAGATCTGGATGCACGCTCCGGAGGTCTTGCTCAAACACCATTCGCCACAGGATCCCCAATCACAATTCTCTTTGTTGACAGCCCTAGTTGTAGTACACATAATCGGTGTCGGATCGATGCCGGAAGCGATAGCCCTGGTATACGGCATATATATGGCCACTGTTAGGTACACAATCGCGACACAAGACAGCACAGCGGTCATCTGACATATGCATATGGTGCCGCATATCTTCTGATCTTGCGGCGGGATGATCAAGTCCTCGACGGGCGTCGGTTTCGGCATTTCGGAGACCTGCTTCGGCCGCCGATGTTTCGGCACTGGCGGTGGTGCGAGTTCTGCGCATGTGTGCCGCGGGAATCGATCCGACGCTGCACTGCGGGTGATTGTGTGCTATTTTTTTAATAACGATGTCAATGTCCATTGGAACAGTACGCACGGGTGGCACGCGATTGCCTTGTTTATGATTATTCCCCTTGGGGATTACGTAATTAATAATAATGATTAACTTTACTATGATAGATACAAGATTCTAACAAAGCTTTTAATACCCTAAGTAAATTAATTGGGGCGACATGGAATATTAGGACTACGTTTTCATTTTTCGAATATTTTATAATTCGCTTCTAAAATGTTATTAAGTAGTTAAAGTAATTTTAAATTCAAATTGTCCAAGAATAAAACATACAATTCGCTAATGTAGAGTAACTTACATGAATTATACCTTCTTTATCAATTGGGTTTCTCTTATAATCAACAGGTTATGACGTCATATAAATAATGATATTTATAGAATTCAATACCCTTAAACTAGGTATTTAATAATTTATAGTATTATTGAGAGACAATACAGTTAAACATCATTTAGCAAACTCTCAAAAAAAAATTAACTCTGTTTTGAATGCTAAGACATATATTGTATTTAATAGTTTGAGCTGTTAAACACTGATTTGTGATGGACAAATTAAATTTATTTATAATTTTTGCTTAACAATAATGAATCACTATGATTTACATACATTACAACATTTTAGGAAAGCACTTACCAAAATAACGAATTTCCTATAGTCCTTCCAAAATTCTTCTCTATGTTTAGTTCTATCACTTAAAACAAAACAATAAACACAAAATCAAACAGTACTTAACGCTTTATCATAAATGTTTTGGCGATTTCATACTTTCGCGATGTATTCAGTACAACCGATTGTTTTACCACTGACAGTTGTGAAGTTATGCGCAGGTTGGTCTGCGCAATGCGGGCTTTCTATAACAGAGTGAAGTTAGCTGCGTTGTGTTTTGTTTCTGCATCGATATTTACTTTTAAAAAAGGAATTATTAATTTAAAATTGTTAACGGTTGTTTTTGTTTATATTTTTAATATTGTTAGATATTTACTGTGGTTTCCTTAACACATTTTTCACCATTATAATATTTTTTTCGTTTGTAACATATTTTTTTCATCTGGGAATGACAAGGTTAACCCACTGTACCTGATTTAAAGTGGAAAAGGGTAAAGAAACTGTAGACTGATGAAAGACTGTCACACCTCGCCAGTCGACGCAATTATGCCGGGCTGTTGGAAACCGGATATACTTACACAGGCTGATCACGGAACGCAACACAATTGTGTGGGCCACTATAGCTGGTTTTACCACCTTGTGTACGGTGGTCGCTATCCGGACGGATATAAAATATATCCTACCACCAGCAATTATTAATGTTCGCGGTTTGGCTCGTGACATAAATCCCTAAATCTCAATCATCCGTAGCGCCCTCTACACGACGCTAGCGTCATCTATTTAAAATCAGATAAATAATTCAAATATTTCCAACATAAGCAAATTACTGGGATGTACAGTAACCTATATTAATCCTGGACCTGGTTTAACCGTGTCTCAAATTTTATCCAGATCTGTTCAGCGGTTACTGCGTTTACTATAAACAAACATTTTCGCAATCATTTATTTTTAAATTATGGGATAGATAAGAAAATAATTTTATAATGCAAGAGGTATTTTGCTTGATGTTAAGCGCCAAGCCTACCCTCTAGTAAATGATAATCCCAAAAAATAGTTATAGGAAAGTGACGAACGCCAGTCTTGTACCTCTTCCCTTCTATAGTCTATTTGTTCTATTTTTTCCACCTCATTCTATTGGTATTCAAGATTGGAGGTGATTAATTACCAGCAAATTCAATGTGGTAATTATTGTCCTATAAAATGCATTGTTTACAATTTACAGATCCTTAGTGTTCCTATGACCCTTTCTGATAACATGTTTATCAACTACAGTGTTATAATAGTTAAGAAACAAGAGGATAGATGGCGCTGTACGCATATTTGTGTATTTCGTTTGTTGCTTGGAAATCACATTGTAAAATATTTCTAAAGCACCTAAAGTATTTTAAGAGGTTTATTTTACCTATATTATATGATTATAATAACGTCTTTAAAATACAAAGTATCGTCATGAAAAAATGATACGATGTCTCTTATCTAAAGCAGTGACTTCTCGTAGCCCACTAACTCACATTGGACCAGCATAGTACCTATCTATATATTATACATACGATATACCTATATTTTAAACGCAAACTAAATTGTTGAAAGAAGTCTTATTCATATATACAAATTACAGGATAATGTCTTTATTCTTATAACACTGCAAAGTAATATAAAAAAGAACGCAATGGAACTGAAAGTCTATATAAACTTTCTTGCTTTGTAGTTTGCTAGATCTCTTGTAACCTATTCTAGTTGACGCCAGAAGTTAAGTTACTGGAATAGGCCACTATCATTTTTACCATGTATATGTTGATTTAGTGTTTACACTTGGTCTCATTCACCTATCAACAATTTGATGCCGCATTATGACGCACTGTTGTAGCGTTATAAATGTATTCGGAATAGTCCGTCTATATTATTAAAGATAAAAAATAAGTAGATATTTAAGTTAATTAAATTTATTTTAAATACATCAGATATTTAGAATTCTAAAGGATACATGGCTAAATAAAAAATTTTAGGTTCTAAATTTTGAAACGTAAAATGAGTTTGTATAACAATCTCCATGGACCTTTACAAGCAGATTTTAAACGTCCCTTAGTTATAACTTTAAATAGACTGATATTCTGTACTTATTCAACATCAGAATTAACTTTTACATAGATTTCTACAAACTAGAGATGCTATAGAAAAGATATTTCAAAACTCACCAAATCAA
This sequence comes from Manduca sexta, assembly GCF_014839805.1. Taxonomy (NCBI): domain Eukaryota; kingdom Metazoa; phylum Arthropoda; class Insecta; order Lepidoptera; family Sphingidae; genus Manduca; species Manduca sexta. Next base: position 2,347,541 of record NC_051120.1, on the reverse strand, counting down.
ACGCCGCCATTAAGTATTTCACAACTAACATCAAACTTAATATCACAATTTTTGTTTACATTTTGATATGTCTGAGTGTTTTGAACACCAACTGCAGTTTGATGGGACTCTATGCCTGACGCATGCGCGTTTGAGTGCCAAATATCTTACTCTGATACGACATGCTACATTTTCATCGACTTTCTTTACATATTGCAGTTTTTTTCATCTTTAGCACCTTTTGCTTCTAATCAGTGTTTTGCCTTTGTACGCTATGTGCTTCGATTTTTTGTCTTTTGGTCATAGAAAGACTTTATTACGTCAATAATAATAGGGTATATGAAAAAACTTAAATTTAATACTTTTTATTTTCTGGAGGTAAGTACTTATGGGTCATTTATTGTTTTGATTGTACTGTGAGGTTGGTAGCACGAAATATCTTATCAATTTCTTAAATGTTTTTAATGGTTGTGCATGTTAATCATGGCCCGTAGCGAACTAGGTTCGATACTGGTCAAATATATATTCCAATTTATTTTTCAAATATAATAACTATACGGTATATCGTATTTTACATCCATGACAGGGATAAGCTGTATAAAAATATAATATTCAATTGTAGCTCATCAATTCAGTAGATAAAAAATTAAATTATGAATGAACGAATGGCATAGCATAATGCGAACACTCTCTTGTTTTTTTTTAATGTTTTTACCTCAGTGCTTGTTCACTTTTTCGGCTTAACGTGCTACCTTATAATGGAAACTTTATTGGATTGTGTGATATTTACTGTTATCTTATTATAATGCAAATATTTTTCTGTGTGTTTACGAATATACATATAATAATTGAAGACTTTCCCGCCCTCACACCCACCACTACAACTCCTGTAAGCCAGGATCAGCAGTGGCACGCATTTTATGACTTCGAGCAGTGAAGCTCGGCGAGTCTCAGGGAAAACTAATATGTCATTATCCCGCAACGAAATTAATCAAATCGAAAGATAGGAAGGAGTTAGAAATATATAACAGTGAAATTAATGGATCATTAAATCCTACTAATATTATAAATGCGAAAGTTTGTGAGGATGGATGTATGTTTGTTTCTCTTTCACAAAAAAACTACTGAACGGATTTGTATGAAACTTTACAGTAATATTGGTTATACATCAGAATAACTCATAGGCTATACTTTATAATGATTTTGTGTAATTTCGTCATAATATAAAGACACATATCAAGTACTTAAGTCGAAAAAAAAAATGCTATCTTAGCATACGCTGCCTAAACCGTTGAAGTTAGACAAAGATGATGTACTATAGAATTATTTGTCTTAAATAGTTCTAAATAAAAATCAGCGACAGCATATACATACATAACATCACGCATTTATCCCCGAAGGGGTATGTAGAGGCGCAACTAGGGCACCCACTTTTCGCCAAGTATGTTCCGTCCCATGATGTGATAGGGGGCGAGCCTATCGCCATATTGGGCACAAATTCCAGACTCCGGGCTGATACTGAGCAGAAAAACCCAAATATCACTTTGCCCGACCCGGGATTCGAACCCAGGACCTCAGAGCGCTATTGTACCGGACATGCAATACAACTACGCCACGGAGGCGACAGCATATATCTATCTTTTATGTGAAACCCACTATGACCAAAATGGTGAGTCATTAGTATAATTAAATCGGATACTTTTTTAGCAGGACTTTCATCCCGTAAATGTCCTTCACGCGGGCGAAGCCGCAAACAAAAGCTAGTACTTCATACCTCAAAGCTCAGATTGGTACTTACTGTATATGTAAATGGCGCTTATATGTAGACAAGCTACTTCAAATTGATATAGCATTTATAATGAAGGTCAAAGGAATTGTCATCCGGTTTCTACTGATTTTTCCAGCTTTACACTCCATCCAGTCAAGGTACTTCCCACTCTTACACCGGTGATGAAGTACCAGTCTAGATCTAATTTACTCCGACTATTATCGGTTTTATTGCAGATATTTCTACATATGACTACATCAAAGCAATACATGGAGAATTGGGTGATACAAAACTATTATTTCTTTGTTACCTGAGAAATATAAAAAAATACTTTTTATTTGTTACCTGACTATTCATGGTTTAAAAGAAAATGGGATGAGGACAAATAAGTTCTGAAAGCGTGTGGTACAAAGATGCATAATTAATTCCATAACCATAAGACATGGTTATTTTTTTCGTTTTGACAATATCAGTAGATATTGTCTAAAATGTTTTGACTAATAATTACTGGTAGGTATCTCATATGTGAGAGTCCGTTTAGGGTAGGTACCACTACAGTGTCTATTTCTGCCACTAAACAACAGTGTGTAGTCACTGTTGTGTTTCGGTTTGAAGAACATTGTAGCTACTGGACATAATAAGACTCAACATCTCATGTCTGAGAATGGCGAGCGCAGTGGAATATCAAACAATACTTTGTAATTCAAGGTGTTGGATGTTGTTCCTATTGTTTATCGGTTGTATCGCTTACCACAAGTTAAACGACAAGCATTTAAAGCAATAAAAATAAAATCTATACTTGAATGATATTTTCACGAAGTTTAGAAAGATTTTCAGTATCTTTTTGGAACATCCTATCTCAAATTTCTATACCTTAATTGCAGCATAATTATTCTACTCTATCAGCTATAATTTCATTACAAATGAAAACGTTATTAACATCTAGAACAATCTATTTGAATCTTTCGTTTTTCAATTCATAACCTATTTTATCCTCATTCACACCTTCCCATTAAATTTTCAAGTTCTGTTCCCATCTATCATCTATACTATCCTCAAATTCATCAGACAGAAAAATAATAACTGCCAGAGGCCAGTCGGGTCAACGTTCATGCGACAATACATCATCGGTGTCACACACCGATTGCATTATGTTGTTAGTTTCATTGTCGGATCGCAATTTATCTGTTAGTGGTGGTTGGGGGCCACACTGGTGGAGTCTACCGAAGCCCACGCTGTTTCGAATAGCTGAAACTCTTCTGATTGAAGAGATGGCCTGGCATGGCACTGGCATGGATGAAGTTTTTTCTTATAAATAGCTATTATAAAGTACAGTAGATGTCATCGGTAAAACTTATTAATCACTAAGGTCTAGGATACCGAGATATTTACTGATGGTTCATACCATTAGTAAACTGGGAACATATTTCTAAATCGTACGAACTATAGTGCGTCTGATATATCTATACATATTAAATAAAACAATGTCCCCAAAAGCTGTCTGTCTGTGATCGATTTTATCAAAATCTACTGAACGGATTTTTGTAGTTTAGTTAATATAATGGACAGAATCGTACTGTGATGAGATATCACCGATGTCCATTGTCCATTAACTTTAAGGAATGCTAAGGATGCGTGTCGACTTATAGCAATAGAAATAGTGGAGGAAAGTTTTTCAAGTTTCCTATTAATTGTATGAAGAAAGCAATACTTTCACTTCACGTAAGTTTTCTATAAGACAGCAGTTTTTTTCTGACGTTATGATTCATGATAAGTGGTTACCATTTATCAAATAATTGTTCTTTTTTCTTCTAAAACAAAAAAAACTGATGCCATCTGAACTCTATAATTAAAATTATTGTCATCTTCCAATTAAATATTATTGTAAAAAAGATATTTTAAAATATAATTGTCTGTAGAAAATAAGGAAACTAAAAATCACCTAGTGTGCCCGAAGATCAGGAGACGCAGGCGATGCCCGGATCTTTCCAGACTAATGCATGGATACATAACATTTTGGCTCAAAATATATTTTAAAGATAGTCAAATAAGGAAATGAAATACAAAAATATGAAAACATATTTTCACTATAGTATTTCAGATTGAATACCCCAAGCTAAAGAAAATGCACGTCTAATGCACCTTGTAGAGCTTTAAAATTCGAAATTCTTGACGGTGTTTTTACTGTTTATAAGAAATCGTCTTCTTCTGCTTCAACTTTTGTAAGCCCACTGCTGAACATAGGCTTTGCCCAAAGATATCCAGACCAAATTGTCAGAAGACGCCTGCATCCATCGAGTTTCTGTGACCTTATCAACAATAATAGCGCCTTCATTCAGGCGAGCCATCTCTTTGTCTCGCTATTTACTTTTAGGAAAAACAATACCAGAAGCACTACACTTCTGAGATATCGTTCATATCTATCGGCTATTGCGGTTTTATAACCGTTTCTTTATTAATAGATTATAGTAACATATGTAAATTTAGAAATTCATTTTACATCTCTCATATCTTGTAGTGATTTGACGATCGCATTTAAAGATTATCGTTTCTTTAATTTTTATTACATTTGTTGTGTAGTATATGAAAGTGTTATTTATGAAATAGGAGTATGTTATGGTTAGTAAATTAGCACTAATGTGTTTCGTGTCTTTGTTTCAACAGTTTGCACTTATTAACTATTGCAGTTTTAATTGGCTCAAATTATTTAAATTTCATTTTGACTATATGATCAATTTCATATCTTGCAAACTCACAAACAGTATTTTTTTTAACCACATTAGGTTTCTCAAGACTTTTATTCACTTTTACAAACCTGCATTACATCTATTGTATTATTGATGTTGAGGAATATCTGAATCTAATGCTGTAAGAATCATAGTCCGCCGTCTATGAGATGGATTCTCTTCCAAGTACAGATCATTAAAAAACCCACACAAAGAGTTACCCCACTGGAGTATCAATTCCAGGATACCCAAATTAACAAGATAGCGACTGTCAATTATAAGACGCCTAAAATAATCATCCCTTCTTATTAAATAAATCCTTTGTCAATCACACCGACATAATTTATATCCTTTTTTTTGCGATCTCTATTTTAATCAACCCAATTTCCCCGCAAAATGTTGTCGACGCCAGCGATCCTCGATTTTAATCAATAATCATCTTCGCAGTTCGCCAAGTATATAAGTCGGGGTCAAACTGTATCGCCTGTATTCTCGCCTCGATCCTCAACATGAAGGCTTTGCTCGTGCTCGCTGCTTGCCTCGTCTTGGCCCAGGTGAGTGGATAAGGTCGATTTTTGTATCATAGTTTGGGTTAAGTTATTAGACTTTTGTATAAAGTTTTCAGCTCGTAATTGTTCCTAGTTGACTTTATGTTCATTGTTAACATTTTTTGGGTTGATTGAGAAAGGGTTTTCTTGTTTTTTTATGACTTTATCGTAGCTGGTTTCTACAAAGTTGGTATTATGCAAATATTTTTGCATTACATTTCGAATAAGGCTGCCACTTGTATTATTATCTAAATCGTAATAGTCCACCGCTTATTTTAAATCCAAGATGAAAATTCAAGACTTTAATAAATCATACATAGCATACTCAATATATTTGGACTCCGTTGCGTATCATCTTTAATTGGGATGGATTTGTAGAGCCCGAATACATAACATCTCATTTACGTGGCGATGCACAATGCAGTCTTGGAACTAGGTCGAGCAGGAAGCAGATCGTTGTCATAATGACTCAATTGGAAGTCTGTATTACAGCTTTATTAAACGTACATTATCTATTATCGTGTAATACCTATCCAGCATCAAGTATCAGGGATTTGAGCGTACCTTAAATACCTACAATTTGGAGTTTGAAAAATATTTAAATCTCCTTGTTGGTATTTATATTTCTCGAGCCTTTTAGTTGTTTATGAACAGACTTGACCACTTACAACTGAGTCTCATTGCTTTTGCTAAATTGTAATATGAATATTACGTTACTTAATGCTTGTGGGTTATGCCTATTTTTGAGTCTGTTCGATATATTTCAAACTACGTGGTTTTTTTTACGAGCACGGCCAAGTGACTCCACCACACCTGATCGTAAGTGGAGTGGGGTGGAGTGTCGACTAATGAGAGAGACGACATGGTCTATCTGAATACATAGTTCCATAAAAAATCGTTTTGCTGTTTCTGCGTTTACCTCTAAGAAAAATCCAAATATTTTCACATTCGAATATATAACATTAGTAGGAAGTTAGATAATAGAAACTATCCGCTTTTTGTTTCAGGCTTTGACCGACGAACAGAAGGAGAAACTAAAGAAGCACAAGTCAGAATGTCTGTCTGAGACCAAAGTGGAGGAACAGTTAGTCAACAAACTCAAGGCCGGCGATTACAAGGTAAACATGTAATAATTTTGATTTAAATACGGCTTTCATTGACATTTTTATTATCAGAGTAGAAAAATAATAGTAACAACATCATAGCTTGTTTAAAGGCATATTTTGGTAATCCAAGTTTAATAGGTGTCTTCCAAAAGGTTACACAAGAGGAAACATATTTTGGCTTGAGAGCATTATTTATAATATTATACCGTCTTAACGGTCTAGAGCCGTTAGATTCTGTATTATTTTATCTGGAAAAGCAATATTATGTACCTACGAGTTACTCTCTTTTTTTGGCTGAGGTTGTTACAGCATAGATGTCATTCTTTTTCTAATAACTTCAACCGATCTTATGCATTCCTGTCATAGAAACCTTATGTTTAAAACAGTGATATTTTTTTATAACTTGTTCTTTAGGCGGAAAACGACAACCTAAAGAAATACGCGCTTTGCATGATGATGAAGTCGGAGCTGATGACAAAAGAAGGGAAATTCAAGAAAGACGTCGCTTTGTCTAAGGTTCCGAACCCTGGTGAGTACTTTGTGCAAAATATGTATAATGCTATGTGATGTTTAGGTATATTGTATTAAGTTTACGTAAATCTAAGGTCTTGGGGAAACCATTATGAGAATTATGAAATAATATACTTTAAAAATTAATAAATAAAATAATAATGATATCAGCCCTGTATTATATACTGTCCCACTGTTGGGCACGGGCCTCCTCTACTATTGAGAGGGATTAGGTCTTAGTCCACCACGCCTAGTGCAATTTGGTAGACTTCACACACCTTCGAAAATTCCTAATAGAGAATTTCTCAGGTATGCAGGTTTTCTCACGATGTTTTCCTTCACCGTTAAAGCAAGCGATAATTTACAAAGAATACACACATAATTTTTTAGAAAATTTAGAGGTGTGTGCCCTTGGGATTTGAACCTGCGGACATTCGTCTCGGCTTACGTTACATTATTTATCACCAAATTATTATCTTTATCGTTACTTACAAATAGAAACTACAGCAAATGCCGATGAATTTCCGACTGGAGGAGAGGGGGTCTATGGGGCACCCAGTCCATAATGGTTGATATTTATTCCACAAGACTAGTCTTGACTAGTGTAATGGGTTCAATTACTATATGGATGTATATTTCAGCCGACAAGCCAATGGTGGAGAAGCTGATCGACACCTGCCTCGCGAACAAAGGCAACACACCCCACCAGACAGCGTGGAATTACGTGAAATGCTACCACGAGAAGGACCCCAAGCACGCCATCTTCTTGTAAATCTAATTTGGATGTAAAAATTTAAAATACAGGGTGACTAATTGAATTGGGTTTTTTATTCAATTTCTTTCACAAAGCAATAAGTTGTTAAAACTGCAATCGCATCGAATGACGTTTGAAGCAAAAAAATACTTTGCAATATTCTAAGAAACTGTAAGAAGATTAAAACATCATAGAATCTTAGAAAAGGTAACATATATTTACGTTAGTTGGTAGAATAGTTAAATAATACCCGTATAAACCTTAACATTGAAATCGCAATGTAAAATATTATGTAAATTCCATACCCTCACTCAATGACATTTCTTATTAATTCCCAATTGCTAAGTTCGAATATTATATATAATATACAATAAATACACCTCAAACTTTATAAAAACGGTTTTTAATTTAATACTACGTAAAATTAATACACATCATTCAAATAAATTAATATTTTAAAGCATTCTAATAGAGTATAGAAAATAAAAAAATCTGCTACTTTACAAAAGTATTAGGTTATACAGATTGATTATTGGATCGAGTCCATAAAACCAAAACAATTTAAGCATATTTTATTTGATCGATTGAGATCAAAGGAATTTTGGGTTTTATGGAATTTTGGAAATGGAGGTTTGGGTTTTATGGAAACAGAATCCTAAATTCGATTTACAAATAAATGGAATACTAGTTAAGAAACAATTGAATATAGCGTCATCTATAAAATACTGTTTACGAAATAAAGATTCAAAACAAGATTGTTTGTTTTACTATAAATTTGGAAGTATTGATGTTGGATTCCATTATCGGTTTGAAACATCCGAGTATTAGGAAGTAATGGAGACATTTCAATTCGCAGTTTTTTGTGTAGCATTTTATACTTTTGTGGTAATTATATTTTATTTTTCTTTTCTACCCATTTTAGTATAATTATCATATTTAGTAATTAATAAGCAATAATTTATGCGACATTAAATACAAATACTAATATTATTTTAGTTGACGAGCTTTATTGCCACATAAGACCAATGCAGTTTTATAGGAGAAATTTCAGTGAGAGTACCTCATATTTCCAAAGATGGTATTTTAAAACGTGACTTACCTGTTTACTTTTTATTTGTTTATATTAATTTATACGTACACGCCGTAATTACCACACTGCACTTGATGGTAAGCAGAATGAGGTCCAGATAGTATCCACTGAAGAGACTTGATTATCCCTCGCTAGTCGACACAACTATGCCGGCCTGTTTTAAATCGAATATATAAGCTGATCACAAAACCCAACACTAGTGTGCTAGTATGTAGGAATCATGATTATCTGTTATCACATAAATTATTTGCTAAGTCCTGAGGTTTATTTTCTGGCCTAGTCCTGTAAATTCATTTTCTTCCAGGTTTCCTCACCCATAAAAGAATTTTATCCGAAAAGGGACGTGGCGACGTTAAAGAAGTATCAAATGGAATGTGTAGAGGATACTAAAGTGGATCCTGATTTGGTGATCAGGTTTAAAGCTGGCGACTGGAGGGTAAGTTCAGAACTGGCTTCACACAAACTACTATTAAATGTAAATTAATCCAGTAGCGGTCTCCACTTTATGTTCTTAGATAATGATTGGTTCCTTCCAAGCCAATTTTGGGCTACGGCGGCTAATGAGGTGCGCAGAGGAAATAATTATAACCATAATAAAAAAAATCATGATTCCTGAGAGGGTTGTGCACTCGTATCAAAATTTAAATGAATTTATTCCTTATTTTACGAGCATATAAATTAAAAATAAACCAATTGTAGTCTTAACCTTAAACTGATTTTGAAAAGAGCAACACCAGAGTTTCTTGCCCGTTATTTCTTACTTTCCGAACTAGTAGTAGAGTTAATATTGACGGAATCTAAATAATGTTTAACATTTTACGGTTCAAATAAATCATTTCATTCCATTTCAATCTTAACGGAGATCAGCAAAGTACGCAAGAGATATTACAATGCACGCAATACACAATAGCACTCTCTGTTTATATACTTACTTATGACCGCATCGCATTTACTGAGCATTTTATATTTTAAGTGTATCTTGTTTAATAAAGTATTGTGAAGCTTTTATCATTAATTTATTCACAGAGCGAACAGCCCTCGTTGAAGAATTGGGTACTGTGCATACTAAATAAGATGGGGCTCATGACCATGGACGGAGTGTACAGGCTCGACGAGGCCATGGCGCGAGTGGGGACTAAAGGTGAGAGAGCGATCATTCTATAAGTGACGTAAAGGGGGAAGTAAGGGAATGATGAATCAAATTGTTAATGTTTTTGGTGATAGGGTAAAAAACATATTTTGGATAGACCAAACAATTTTTATAGTCAGAGGACAGCGTTACAAGCGGGGCATTTCAACTGATTGATGTTCTTAGTTCTTACTCATAATTTATTAAAATTATTCTACTGTACCTATCTGACAACTACCTTTTTGATTTCAGACAAAGACATGGCAGAAAAACTTATCGACCAATGCCTAAGTACCACAGCCTTACCAGCGCCTGATATAGCTTGGAAGTACGTCCATTGTCTGCACGTGAACGATCCTCTTGGCAATTACTCTTCAATATCCATCCTCACACCATAAATTTAATTGAAATAGCGACATCTATTAAAAAAATGAGGTACTTTATATAAAACAATTATTGTCTTACAGCGCCATCTGTATAATACTTATAAAATAAAATGATTACGCTTATGTACGTGTCTTACTATCAACGCCATCTGTGTATTTTATGCAGAACTAAAATAACATTGATATTGCACAATATAGCTGTGCGTAGTAGTTTAAATAAAGTTTTATAGATGTCGCTAAAAGTAATTTTAAAATACTTAATGTTTGACATCAATTCTTTCTTCTTTTACGTATTTTCATACGAAAATAAATATTACTTACCTAGAATCTGTGTAACATTAACATTTTCATAATAATACGTATTAAAATGTAATTACTGAATTGAATTTATAAGGTTTTTTAATTTAAACATACTTACCCGTAAATAATAATATCTGTTAAATTTTTTCCATAATCTATATACGTAATATTTAGATGCTAAAATAATTCTAAATTGTTGCATTTTCGTACTTAAATAGGTAAATAATTTAAAATTAAACATCGAGCTGCCATGATACATTAAAATTTCTTATTCGTACTGTTTTTATATCTATTTTGTTACAAAACAAAGCCGATCCCAAATTTTAAAGCCAATAGCAATAGACAACACATTTTTTCCTCACAATTACATCACTGTGTATTAGCGAAACTCGCTCCCGACTCGACTGAGCTTGCTCGCTCGCTCCCTGTAATTATTACTAGCGCCAGTAACTAACCACTACGTTAAAAAGTACCTTGAAGAGTTCCGTATTTTATTTAGTTAAATAATTGTTATCTTTTAAACGTTGAAAATTATTTTATTGATTATAGCTTTGGCCAGCGGCTTTGACTGTATGGCTAAGTTTTTCATAATTTGTGGATAAAAGTCTATAGCGCCCAGGAGAAATATAGAGATCCTATTAGTGAAAGAATTTTCAAAATCGGTCAAATAGTTCCCGAAAAAACAGTACCAACTCAAGCATAGTATAATTCTAAGTTCCGCTCGCCACACTTGTTGTCTTAAGACATCTGAATGGTTGTTTCATATTCATCTAAGCCTATACTAACCTTACAAAACTGAAGTTTTATTTATTTCTTAAAATCTTCAGAACAACTTTTTTTCATTCCTGGCGCGGCAAAATGCACCTGATAGTAAATGCAATGCCGTCTAAAGTATCGAATGGCGACAGATGGCCACCTCAAGCTATTCGACACAATCTTGTCTACTGAGATGTTTCTACACGCTACGACGGGACTACCCAGGACTACTCCGATTTTATTTAATAACTGTACGACAAAGTGACCCCACAGCATCAGTTGGTAAGTGGAGTGGGGTCCAATAGAATGTCGACTGACGAGAGACCCCGCGACAGTCGACACAATTATGCCGGCCTGTTGGAACCGGATAAAGAAAATTCTGGAAACCTTTCCTAACTAGCTGTTTATTCAGCTAAATCATTTTCAAAAGTTATTCTCTTTACTATGCAGAGTTATAATCTACTTTTTACATAGACTTTTGGCATTCGCGAGCAAAACTTGTTAGATGTAAGTGAAACCGTAGTCTCAGGAACTCTAAAACACAGAAAGGCGGTCGGTAGTTTTCAAACTCGGTCGGTAATTGCGGGTTAAGTTTTTATATAATAATAATGAAATAATAATATCGTTTAACCGCGTTCCTTGTTCTCAGAACCATTGGTTAACTATTACCAAATAAGACAGTCTTGGTTAGGAAGTTATAATTGGGCTAAATATTAACTGTTACGTGTCAAAACGTTTTTGGTATTTTGTTTGGGTTTACATTACTCTCCATATGGCTAGTCGGGTAATTAGAACTACGTTTAACATTCGTATACGATAAACAATATGATTGTATAATGATTTCTTATGTTTACGCAAGACATCGAAATAAAATCAGCCGTGCGCCCTGAAGGCTACAATCTTCGAAACATCCGGAGAAAAATAAATTTACTGATGGTAGGATATATTTAATATCCACCTGGATAGCGACCACGGTAAACAATGTGTTAAAACCCACCATAGTGGCCCATGTATGTCGCGTTCAGGGATCAGACTGTACATATCCAGTTCCAACAGGCCGGCATAATAATAAACTGTCAAGGGGTAATCATCTCTCAGTCGACACTCTATTAGACCCCACTTTATCTACCATCAGGTACAGTGGAGTCACTTTTTCGTGTCTATATGTAAAAAACCGCTACAAAATCCGAAAACTAGTTTTATTTGATCATAGAATTGTCGCTCTATTGGCAAGTTGGAAGGCAAGCATTGTGTGCCATCTTAAAGGGCGTTGTGAAGTTTAATTACTAGACATGTTACTTAAGACATGTTTCACAGTGCCTAAATGTTATCAGCCAGTCAAAAAATAAACAAATAGTACTCTTGATTAAAGTCACGGGGCCTTAATCCGTCTATAGGGAATCCGTCTTTTTGCAATTACGGGCGTTCTATTTGAAGGACAACTTCTATAGATATGTCCTTTTCTTATTTTATTTATTTGAATGACGAGACGACGAGCTTGCCGTTCGCCTGATGGTAAGTAATACGACCGCCCATAAACAGCAGAAACACTATCCAACACTTTAAATTACAAATTATTGTTTGGTATTTTACTGCGCTCGCCATCCTGAGACATGAGATGTTAAGTCTTATTATATCTGGTAGTTACACTGGCTACAATGTCCTTCAAACTGGAATACAACAGTGACTACATACTGCAGCTTAGCGGCAGAAATAGACATTGCGGTGGTACCTATGCAAGCGGACTCTCACATATGAGAGACCTACCAATCAAAAGGTAGGTAAATAGAGGATTTTTTCACTCTTTTACCTATACGGCTATTGAAGCTGTCCTTCGGATAGTTATACTTATGACCGTTCAAGATAAATGATAATAATAATTGAATATGCAATTTACAAATCTATATATAATAACAAATAACAACAAAACTTCTGTAATATTTATTACTAATAAAACCCAAACTGTAATCTTAAAATGAATGTAAAGATTCTTACACTACTTTAGAAAATAATAAGTATTTTATATTTCTTGATGTTTTTCATTATTTAAATTGAACTATTTTACGAATTTTATCGCGGTTTTAATAAATTTTACTTTTCTCCCGACGTTTCGAAGACTTTGCAGCTTTCATGGTCACGGGGGGGACTGAGGTGTGAGGTGACGCAAAATTTTTTTCATTATTAATAGTTACTTTTATATCTACTGGCATTTAAATACATAGGTACGTAAGTTTAATTTATAGGAACGTACTAATAGCGTATATATTTTAACCAGGTCAGACCAATTACTAGCTATCTAAATGATGATCGTCCTTTGTACGGACATACATACAAAATGGTGGGTAAAACCATTTACCACATTATCGGTACATGTCACCGGTAGGGCTTTTATTTATTCATTGTGTTGCTTTTTGTGTGTTTTGTCAGGGTTTCTGGGAAATTTCTGAGACTAGAGGTTATTTTATAATTTTTGTGGTCGTATCCTTGTTGAAACATATATTATTATTATTTTATTATATTGCTTTGAATGACGAGACGAGCTTTCCGTTCGCCTGATGGTAAGCGATATGGCCGCTCATAAACAGCAGAAACACCATCCAACACCTTGAATAACAAAGTATTGTTTGGTATTCCACTGCGCTCGCAATCCTGAGACATGGGATGTTAAGTCTTATTATGTCCAGTAGTTATACTGGCTACAATTAGAGACCTACCACTAGTAAGGTTTTCATAATAAATTATTGGGATGTTAATACTTACTCAATAAGATATTCTTTTCACTATGTGTATTAATGGTTATTTTGACGCGATAAAGTGCCTGCATAGGTCTAATATATAAACATAATATAATAAAATTGTGACGATCTGATGTCCCTTTATTATGATATTGAAGAAAAACTAATACAGGAGGGCCTTTATTAGAGTAACAGAAGCTAAAACAAGAGTTTTCGGATTTTTTTGTCTCTCTGTATGTTTGTGCAGGAGAATAATTACTACATAGAATTCAATGTAGCTCTCACCGATAAAATGTTAGAGTTCTAACTTAAAATATAGGCTCTATTTTATCGTTGGAAAATATAAAGCTGGATTTTAATCCCGGACAATCTTATTTTATGTGAATAAAATATTGAATTGAATAAAAATCAATCATCTTCAGTGTTATTATTTTTTTTAATTCTTAGTACATTTTATTTTAAAGTTTTTGGTAAGTTTTTGGCCTATAAATTAAAGATAGCTGGATTTACAATATATTATCCGTTTGTAGTATTGTGTTCTCGGCTTGGGTCTACTATCTTACTGAAAATTAAAGTAAAGTGACAGATTGTAGCTAGTGTAACTACTGGTTAATAAGACTTAACATCTCATGTCTCAGGATGGCGATCACAGTGGAATACCAAACAATACTTTGTAGTTCAAGGTGTTGGATGGTGTTTCTACTGTTTATGGGCGGTGGTATCGCTTACCAGCAGCGAACGACAAAGTCGTCTCGTCATTCAAAGCAAAAAAAAAGTTTTCTGTTGCGTTTAACACTTTGAGTAGTTTGACATCACAATGATTTTAAAAAATTCCTTTTGCAACATGAAAAGTTACGCTGATTGCTGAGTTCTGAGCTCACATGGTAGTATAAGGGCTAATGAATAAATACTATTTAATTAGTTTTTTCGTAAGAGAAAAATAATACTCTATCAGTCGAAAAGCTATTGTAGTTTGACCGTCGCATAAAGCGAAATTGCTCTATGGTATTATACGATCCATATCTGTTTATGGAAAATATATTTATGGTATGGAAAATCCGCCAATTATGTCAGGTATAGAGAATATTGTATATCTGCACTGATTCATGTACCTATTCATTAAATCTTACTTTACGAATAAATAATAGGTGTATTAAATTTATTTGTTTTGTATTGTTTGAAACTTCCACACTCATGCAACTCCTTTGTTTTTTGTTCACGGGAAAAATGCCTTATCGCTACCACCATTTAGAGGGTGAGTGGAACGATTATATTAATTTCACCGGTCTTTCGGTCCAATGTCGACATTCAGGAGTATAGCATCATCCGAGCGAGCATTTGACCGAGTCCTTAACTCTATGTATCTCTTACACCAGTATACCTGCATACTGTACCCTTCTTCGGCGCATACGGACGGCCCCAGGGTATTTTGTTGCACTAAGATAGCTGCGAGAGACCATACCTACATGATCCATTACGGCCACTCTCTGTACACGAGGATTAAGATATCCCCAAACTCGAAACAATGAAAATGAACTCCAATGGTTGTCTGGTAGAGATCGCCTCGAGCGATAAGACCGCCATTTGTACCACCGATGTTTAAATAATTTCCATTATATGTATACACTAGCTTTTGCCCGCGGCTCCGCTCGCGTTATAAAGTTTTTCGGGATAAAGTATTCCGTTATAAAAGTAACGCTATATATTTTTCCGGGAGCCTATGTTCTTCCCAGGATCTCAAACTGTCTCCATACCAAATTTCATCTTAATACGTTGGGTAGTTTTTGAGTTTAACACGTTCAGGCAAACGGATGGAACGGGGGACTTTGTTTTGTAATATATTTTTATAGAACTTTTTAAGAGGAACAATCCCGTTATACATCATTGTTGCATAACTTTAACCGTTTACGCAGCGCACGCAACGGAAGCTCTCAAAACTAATAAATTTTTCCCGTTTTTGCTACATGTTTCATTACTTCTCCGTTCCTATTGATCATAGCGTGATGATATATAGCCTATAGTACTCCACGAACAGAGGGCTATCCAACACAAAAATAATTTTTCAGTTTGAACCGGTAGTTCCTGAGATTAGCGCGTTCAAACAAACAAACAAACTCTTCAGCTTTATATAATAGTATAGATATTAGTTTTGTTTTTTAAAAAATTATGGTGTACAATAAAGTTTTAAATAAATAATAATGTTTTCGTTTACGACAGCGGGAGATCACTCGCATGGTCGCTCTTCTCGAAGTCGCTCAATTGGAGTAGGCGAAGCAGCCTCCCACTGCTCGCTCCATAACACCCTCTAATTATTTAGTTGCTCTATGCAACTCCTGTAAACCTGGATCAGTAATGGCACGCATTATGGCACTATGAAGTTTGTGTCTCTGGAAGCTCTGATCTTAACCCGCAACTGAATTAATCATGAGATAGGGAGATGGGATTTTGTCAATTTTTTTGTTTTTACGGCGAAAGCCTAGTTGAGAGTAGAACGGATTGCCTAGACGAATGTCCGCAGGTTTAAAATCCGAGGTCACACATCTCTAACTTTTAAAATTATGTGTGTATTCTTTGTGAATTATCGCTTGCTTTAACAGTGAAGGAAAACATCATGAGAAACCCTGTATACCTGAGATGTTCTCTATACAAATAAAAGTGTGTGAAATCCATCAATCCGCACTAGGTCAGCGCGGTGCACTAAGGCCTATTCCCTCTCAGTAGTAGAGGAGGCCCGTGCTCAGCAGCGGGACAGTATACAATACATTGCTGATATTATTTTGCTGCTTTTATATAAAAAAACAATTGAGTAATAGATATAAATATCGACTGCACATAATCACATACATTTGGCTCATTGTCAGAGATAGTATTGCAGTCTTAGATATTTTTTTTTTTTTTTGTTTGTGTTATGTCTATCGAAATTTTGTTAATAGAAAGACTCATTCAAGGTAATATTTCATGCCGATTTTGTGTGATATTAGTAGGTCCCAGTCGAACTTTACTGTATACACAACTGTGTACAAGGTGACTCTATCATTAAATTATGTCAATTAAATTTGTGATACTAAACTCTACGTCATAAATACATGATTTATTTGGTACTTTTATAACAAAATAATATGTATTTTATCTCTTCTACGACATACTAGTTAATTTAAACACTGTACATTTATAGTATTATTAGATACATACACACTCACGATTTTTTCAGAAGAGGTGCAACCAGGGAACTTATTTTTGCTGTGTGTATTTAGATTAGAAAAACCTAATATAATTTTGCTCGAACCGGGGATCAAATCCGAGACCCGAGACTGCACAGCAGTCATACCGTAATTTAATACAACTCTAAAGTAATATTATCGTTTTCATGATATTGATTTAATGATTCTAAAAAATCGAACAAACAAATACTTAAACTATAAACAATCATCGTAATTTCAAAGATCAAAATCAGTGTTACTTTTTACCAAAGATCAAAAGTAAAAACCTGATATCGAAAACTTGTTTGACCTATATTATGATTAGAAAAAAAACATAATTATGTTTCTTCGTAAGCACAATGTTATTTAAAAAAAAACGAATTCATAAAAAATCTAATAACTGTATTTAAAACATTCGAAATATAAAAATGGTTTACAAAGGCAATTTTAAAGACAGGACTATTCGAAGTTCGAACGTGGGCCGAGCTACGCCCATTACTGCCTCCGGATTGGCTACCGGCAACAATGTTAGATTATACGACCGACTATATCCGTCCCTTTCTGCCGTGCTGTGAAATATTATTGAAACATCGGACCTCTCTATCCACAGCGCGGATTACTATTGTACAAATTGCTGGCCGTTGTGTTTTTCTACTCGTCGTTCCATAATCAATTTTGGGGTATTCTAATGTTGCTACTGTTGGGAAATTTTCGACCTTATATTATTCACTTTAAATGTATTTTTCATTAAATTTTGTTGGGTTGTTGCGACGTTTTGTGAGTAAAGAGGTTAGGTATAATTTTTAACACAGACTTTTTTCGCCAAACGCCATAATCGCTATGGTAAGTTGTTTTAATGGCGGTATGCGTTTTTTTTAACTTTAAACATTCAGAAAACGTTTCCTCGTGGTCCGGTGTTTGTAATTATAAGCTTATCTAGATTTTAGATAAGGCTTTTTTACACACCGTGTCTTTTTGTGACTGTCATATTTCGATATCTAAGGCTTAATTGCGCGATAAATACAGTTGTTTTGTTTGGCTATACGGGGTTTAAAATAAATGTATAAACATGTACTTATATCTTTGGCTTATATCTATTTCTGACATATTTAAATTTGCATGGTTTCATTCGTAAATAACGCTTTAAGAGATTAAAGCGTTTTTTTTTTCAACAAAAAATCCCACCAATATTATAATACATATTCTCTCTTCTTCTATTTTATTAGAGCAGAAATGAAATTAACTACCATCACAATTATACCTAGAAGTTGGAAATTTATTATATTTTTTTTTTCAAAGCATGCAAACGATATTTGAATTAGAAGTACTTAAAATATAATAAGATTGTTGGATTAAATGCAAAAACTGTTCATTATTGTAATTTGTAATAACAATAATGAATGTAATTATGCCGTCGGAAACGTATTTACTTCAGTAAATATATTATTTATTTAAATTTTATTTTATAATTGCACTGATATTTGATACACTTACCTATAGGTAAATAGTTAATTTAGTAACATGTTAGTTAATTTAGTAGGTATATATCATGTAAATAAAGTCATAGTTGACTAACGACTCTTGCACTTTCAAGACCTTAAGGTATTCCGAGAATTTTGAATGAACTGATGCAGCCAACAATAACTTGTCTTAGATACTGAACATGGAGACATGAAAATGAGTCCATTTGAATAATTCTCGCCTCCGGGATTAAAATTAGGCGCCTTTTTATAACGCTATCATGAAAATATTTATGCATTTCGTTTTCCTTATAGGCTGAATATAATAGTATATACTATTTGTAAATAAAATACTATAATGTGTTTATAAAACTCGCACTATGTGATATTTTGTTTATTTAATTTTAATTAAAGTCGCATGGTTCTTGTTCCTTTGCTTATTTCGAAATTTGAAAACATTATTTCACGTTACCAGTATTTTACGGATTTTATTTTCTTTTCGTCGATATTCTTCACGTATAATTATAGGTCTTTTGTAGCTTGTTCAAATGGCCAGTAATAAAATAATACATCTTGTCCTTATGTGTTCCATCCTACGTCTTGATAGGATTATATTTTCGTTTTTCGTCATAGAAGGTATGAGTATGAGTTTTGTTATTTTACATGTTTCGATATTTAAAACGATATTACCTATATGGATATTGTTCCATTTTCGAAATTTAAAATAGTATTCCGCACACGTTATCGACACTTACGGATGTGGCTTTTTATATTCCTTCAATATACTTCGTGTCATGCCTGCCGACCATTTCAATTGGCCAGTAACAATAAATTTTTATAGCGTATAAGGAAATGCGATGTCGTTTACATTAATTGCAATTTAATAACCTTACAATTATTGTTTCAAGAAAGTTGCTCTTCGCGACACGTAGCCATCTTAGAAATTAGTTTTTAAACGAGCTAGTCGCTCGCTTGTCACCCGCGCTGTACTTAACAGCATTGACATTAATAAGAAGTATACTTATTTACTTTCTTTCATTTGGAAAAAGTGTCCTTTAAAACGGAATAAAATAGTGCCTCTTATTGTGACGGATATAGATTGTAATAATATCTAATGATAGGAAAAACATTAAACAGTAGATATAGTTAGTTAGAGACCAGAAATCAATTCCAAATTTGTGCTCCAAAAGTTATTACTAATTGGTTATAACTTTTGGAGCAGTTTGGCCCTGATTTCCGATCTATAACTACATATAATAGTTTATGTATTTGGCGGCCACTGTTTTCTATATCTGATTTGATTGATTTTGACATAACGTATGTCAATAAATACGTTACACAATGACATTGGGCTTGAGAATATATTTTTAAGCTGTACAATCATGGGCGCCGCCAAAATTAGTTTTAGGGAGGTGCATCTCGACTATACTATGCGTGGTGGACGAAGGCCTAATCCCTCTCAGTAGTAGAGGAGGCCCGTGCCCAGCCGTAGGGCAGTATACAGGGCTGATATTATTATATCTACACTATACTGCATAATATAGTTTTTTTTTCTAATTCAAAACGCGCATGTTTTTGATACTGCTTGATCAAAAAAGAAACTCTGGTTTTAGGGAGGTGCATCTCGACTATACTATGCGTGGTGGACGAAGGCCTAATCCCTCTCAGTAGTAGAGGAGGCCCGTGCCCAGCCGTAGGGCAGTATACAGGGCTGATATTATTATATCTACACTATACTGCATAATATAGTTTTTTTTTCTAATTCAAAACGCGCATGTTTTTGATACTGCTTGATCAAAAAAGAAACTCTGGTCGATAGGTCCTATTATTGCAGATTTTTTCAGTGACTTGTATTTTTCGTGATTATTTTTTGGGCAGGGGATGCACCTACTTTCACCCCCCTTCCGACGCTCATGTGTACAAGCGCTTTTTATCCTGTTTGTCACTGCTTCGTTCGCGTAGAATTCGTTTGATAAATATTATCAACTATTGCCTGCGACTCTGCTTCTTTCTCGGATAAGTAATGTAGCTTCCTATTCGTGAAACAATTTTCAAAATTACTTCAGTAGACTATCCCTCTCTGCAGCCCGTCCCTCATGACTGAGGATCGTGGTCAACACTGGATGTATCGCATTTAGAGCGGATTCTTTGTCTCTATCGGTTTCTGTTCATTGCATCAACTAGTTCAGTAGACTATAAGTTACTGCATGTGACTGATTTTGAGTTAATGTACACCGACTTAGCTGAGAATAAGCTCTTAAATAGCAACTTAAGCTTGGTTTATTAAATCGTTCAATACATAAATGTCTACTTGAGATCCTACTTAGTTGAGTTTATTTACTAATAGTCATTACTTACATTGTAGCTAACTGGACATAATAAGACTTAACATCTCAATCTTAGGATAGCGAGCAGTACCAAACAATACTTTGTAATTCAAGGTGTTGGATGGTGTTTTTGTATCGTTCGTAACGCTTACCACGCGAACGGCAAGCTCGTCTCGTCATTCTAAGCAATAAAAAAATGGCCTATAGATGAACTTGTACTGAGCATAGACAAGCGTTCAAACATTTTTTACTCAACTAACAATTTATACAAGTCGTACATACAGCGTTGCAAATGTGAATAATTTATCATAAAACATTTCTAAGACAGCTGATTGAACACCTGAGTTGTTTTTAGTATTTAAAATAAACATTATTATCTATGACAGTATCATTTATAGTATGACGTATGTGATGGTTAGTAGAAAAGCGGAAAAGTGTCAATGTACTATTTTAAACACACGCATTTATGACCAAGGCGTAAGCAGAGGCGAAACTAGTGTACCGACTTCCCGCCGCGTATTACAATTTTACTCAGGATAAATAATAATAAAATAAATAATAAAATGGTTTATTCATCACGTAGGTGAACATAGTTGCACTTATGATAAGTCAACGTACATGAGAATATTTAATTATTACTTAATAATAATCTATTTATTTACCACATTTGATGTCCAATATTTTATATCTATCATAAAATGGTACTATTAAAGTATATACATGTATTAAATAGAATTGCGCCTGATGTAGGCAAGGCTTGTGTTTAAAGACACTTAGTTCGCACCTCTTCAAAGGACAAATACAGTAACTAAATTTAAGGATACAGAATTATTTGTATTTATTCAGCCATCAGCGGTTTTTACGTTCACTTTAAATATATATCCAGACATCTTAGCAAACTTTTGTATTAATACTAAGAATTACTAAGATAGGAGCAGTTTGGTTATAACGTCACAAGTCACCACTGCCTCGAAACAGATATCCAGTATTAGAGACTAAAATTACTTTATGTTATCGATATCCAGTAATGACTGGATGGATGTATGTATGTATGTTTGTTCCTCTTTCACGAAAAAAACTACTCAACGGAATTGGATGACACTTTACAGTAATATTGTTTATACATGTGAATAACACATAGGCTACAATTTAAATGATTTTGTTTATTTAAAAAAGCGGCGATAGCCTAGTTAGTTGTGGAACGGACTGCCTGGTTCAAATCCCAAGGACACACACCTCTGACTTTTCTAAAAAAATATGTGTGTATTTTTTGTGAATTATCGCTTGTTTTAACGGTGAAGAAAGACATCGTGAGGAAACCTGCACACCTGAGAAATTCTCTTTTAGGAATTTTCGAGGGTGTGTGAAGTCTACCAACCTGCACTAGGCCAGCGTGGTGGACTAAGGCCTATTCCCTCTCAGTAGTAGAGGAGACCCGTGCCCAACAGTGGGACAGTATATAATACAGGGCTGATATTATTATATTGTTTTGTGTAATTTGGTCATAATATACCGATAAAAGTAAGTCGGAAAAAAAATATCCCGGAAAACTCCTTCACGCGGGCGAAGCCGCAAGCAAAAGCTAGTGTTCTGTAATGCTTACATGCACAATGTTGGTTACTGGCAGTGATAGACAAAGCAACAGTCCAACAACCGTGCACCAGGGGCTCAGTAGATACCATAATATTATTAATTTATAGATTAATTCACTGCCATTTACAAATTTGTATTTATATTTTCTTCTTACAACAAATTCTTTATTACGATTAACAGTAGTTAGGAACAGTCATTTGTTAACTTCGTATCAATACATAACACGGAATATACATATAGCGTATTATTTGCCAATTGTTTTAAGTATATTATTTTTCATATCTAACTCATTAAAAAAATATAATTTTGTTTATTCAGTGCACATGTACTAAACAATTTAATATTCAGAACATCGCGCAGGTGTCGTAAACTTTGTCACAAGACGCCCAGCGCACCAATTAAAACGTAATTAATCTAAATAATTAACCTTTTTACGTGAGAATGTTAGTGTCCACCGCCGATACACATTTCTATGATATATGGCAAATTACGAAATGGCATGCGCGCACAATGCAACATGACTAGTTTGTTATGCATGTTCGTTCCTTAAACGGTGGCTTGATTAGAAAACGTATAGTGTGTGAACCGCTTTATTTATCTGGTTCGGTAGAGAAAAAAATGTTTTTAAAATTCGAAGTTTGGTAATTTTTATAAATTATGCTCTATTCGAATTTCGAAATTTGAAAATAAACATAATGTTTTAATATAGTCTATGGAAAATGTTGTTTGAATTGAAAGAAAAAAAAATTGGCGCGTTCGATTTTTAAATTGTTCCATTACATAATGTTTTAAAATTATATTACGATGTAAAAATTACACCTCGACTACAAATTGTTTTACCGCCTATCCAAACCTTGGCAGAAACACTAATATTGTTTACAAAGACATTAAACTTAAAAAAACCTCGCGCAGAACCCCAACCAACGTCAAACCATCGAAGCAATATAAGATTTTCTCTTTGCGCATTGAAAAACACAACGCTACACGCTCGATACGAAGAACGTTTATAATTATAGCCGGTTGTTTTGCATATTTGCTAATTATAAATCATTATTAGACATTATCGTGAAATGGCCGCGTACCGTGGCGGATTTTTATGTTTTTATGTGAGTTAAGAAGCCATTACGGATGGATAGGTACGTGTGTTTACGACTTTATTGAGTTTTTTAGATGCCACTATTGCGATTTATGTCGGTCACATACGATTCTTGCTGCGTATTTTTTTTGTAAATGTGTTTGCGACCTTATGGTATTTTTTATGCAGCCACAATGTACGAAATTACAATTTATGATAATGATGGAATATTTGGACAATTTTATGAGGTGGATATTATTGATTGTATTGTAAGTAGGTATTCTATTGTCCTTCGTAAAGAAATAAGACTGTGTAGTCGTTATAGTCAGCCCTGTTTAAATGCTTCGGAATACATATCAGAATTTTTTCTGTTTTCGGTGCTGGACCCACTGCCTAAAACACATTTCGCCAGCTATCTTAGATATCAACTTCTACGAAGGGGCAAAAAGGTGAGCCTTTTTCAATTACAATTCTAGTCTTTAAACTCTAGAAGCAGCGATGGCCTAGATGGGAGTGGAACGCACTGCCGAGACGAATGTCCGTACGTTCAAAATCCAAGACCTTAAGTATACTTCTGATTTTACTAAAATGATGTAAGTATTCTTGGTAAATGATCGCTTGGTTTAACAGTGAAAGAAAATATCGTGAGGAAACCTGAATACCCGAGAATTTTCGTTGTAAGAATTAAGGCTATATGTAGTTCGCCAATCCCCTCTAGGCCAGCATAGTAGACTAAAAGCCTAATCCATGGCCTAAACTCGTGCCCAGCAGTGGGACAGTATATAATACAGTGCTGATATTATTATTATAATTCTAGTCCCTGAACTAATACGAAACAGAAAATCCTCAGCACGGTAATCGTATCTCAATATAACTGACACTAATATTTTTTTTTAAATCTTTCTTATATACCTAATATTGTAACAACTACTGGCTGTCCTATATTAATAAATAAATAAATAATGCCACCCCGTGGACCATTAGATAGATATATCATTTTAAGCCTTATTCAGTTAAAACCTCCAATAATCCCGAAAAACAAAGGTGGAACCATTAATATTTTCAAATTTTTACTAACATGAATACTTTTAATCTCATATTTGCAACAGGTAAAATTAACATAAGACCTTGTAATATTGAAGCAGCGAAATTTTATTTGACATAGCTAGACAGAACACTCTAGCCGGACTTAATACATTAGAGATTCTCTACCAGTCAGTCAGGATAAGCTACCTTTCTACCTACCCTTCTAAGTTTTATTTTTATACCATCCCCCGTTAACAGCTCAGTCACTTCCATAAACAATTTATTATCCATAGTTATAAATTGTAATTAATTAATTATTAAAAAAAGTAAATTGGCATCCGTTATCATTATATCGGATATCGTTTATCTATGTATTCGTAGCGGCTAATGAGTTTGTCTGTTCAAATGTCATTGTAATCTTAGACAAATGTATTTCTATAAATGTCATGTGGCGAGTCCGGAATAGAAACCACACGATAGTACGATCTAATCCAAGCTATAGAATTTAAAAAAATATATAAATTTCAGCAATGGGTGCAGTAATAATATAGCAATATCAGTCCTGTATATACTGTCCCACTGCTGGGCACGGGCCTCCTATACTATTGAGGGATTAGGCCTTAGTCAACTACGCTGGTCTAAAGCGGTTTAGTAGACTTCACACCCTCAAAATTTTAAAGAACTTCTCAGGTAGGTCTTTGTCATGTACGTATCCTCACGATGTTTTCCTTCACCGTTAAAGCAAACGATAATTTACAAAGAATACACACATCATTTTAGGAAAGTTAGCCTAGTTTCTGATTGGTTGTTTGCAAATAGTCTGACATAGATAGGTTTGCATAATGATTTCTTAGGATAACACGAATGAAACTATTTTACCTTCGTGGTACGGGGCACACTGTCCGCCCTGTGACAACTGTTGATAGGTTTATTGAAGGCGGTAGTAAGATAAAAATAATGCAAACGGATTAAAGCTGTTTTAAAAGGGTACTTCATTATATTGACTTAAATATTTGTACATATTTAAAACAATTTCTAGATAAATGAACATGTTTTGAGAGTGCAGGATCACCTTTACTCTTGAACATCAATGTCTGACCAAATAACATAATTTCTGAGAACATTAACCGCTTCGGATGCCTTAATTAAGTAATGCGTCTGACGCGAAACGTGTTTTGATATATTTTGGTACACGCAATGCCGTCGGTGAGTCAAAATTCTTGCTCTTTATTCAAATACTAGCTTTTGCCTGCGGCTCCGTCCACATGAAAAAGGTTTTCGGTAGAAGTAATGTAGCTTCTTATTAATAAAAAATCAGTATAGGGTTTGCTACATTTAATTCTCAATAACGTCCAAACCTTGATTTCATAATATTATCTGTGGTTCCTCTAGCATAAAAAGTTTTGCCTGGGAAAAAAGTAGCCTTTTAGCACTCAGGAATAATGCAGAAAATCGATTAATCGGATCTCTAAAAAAAGTTACCGGAAAACATCTAAATAAGTACAGATTTTTCATAGTTAGGTGTGTCCACATACGATTTATTTCCTACAGGCCCTGTAGGGTGTAGTTATATTGAAAAATACTTCATGCTACAAATACTTACAACTAGCAAGTGACATAAAAAATGTGACCATATTTAACCAGGATCAACCCACTTCCCTAATTTCCCGATCTGGACCCACATCCGAGTACTAAGACCGCTATATGCCCAGTAATGAGATAATTTGTCGGTGTATCTTTGACTATTTGACATGCGCGACGTTTGACACCGACCAATGTTAATTGACCCCTGTGTTTGTGATACAGATGAATATTGACTTATGTTTATAGCAAAGTTTTACCGACTGTGTCAAAAGCTAGTTATGAGTGTATTCATTTATAAATTCTAATTAGTGAGTGTATTTTTAGTAACGTATACATGTATAAAGATTTGTATGAAATTTGGTTCATACATAAGTCCTGGATTATCATAGTATATGCAAATTTTGCTGGATAGGCGCGCAGTAGAATATTTATACGCAATAGACTTTAAAGCAATTGAAGCGGTAAACAACACTAGATAAGTAAGTAAACTGAAAATACCTTCTGTAAAATAAATTAGATGATTAAGGTATATCCAGGAACTGCATTTTCTCAACTTTATGGAGGTGATTAGGAGTTGTAAGTCAAAATATCTGATCCCGAAATGACTGCAAGATTTTTGGCAAAAGTAAGAACAGTTCGTAATTTTCCTTCTTTGAAACTAATACTGCCAAGGTGTTATTTTAATTTGTAAGACACTTTACTTCTATATAATATGTATTTATGTTTTTCCTCAAACCTGTTTTCTTCCATATAATTTGAGTATGTATGTTGCAGAAAATATTTGGCTTGGATTTTACGATTGGCCCTCGGCCTGATACCAATATTATGTATGTCCGAGATCTAGGTAAAGTGTCAAAAATATTTCTTTGGAGATAAAACTATTTTCGGATTTTATCGCGGTTTGTTATATTATAATTTCTCTCAATCGTTTCATAGACTTTGCAGCAACCTTCATGGTCACAAAACGTCGGGAGAATTTGTAAAATAATAAATATCCATGATAAATTCGGAATAAAAGTTTTATTGCAATGTCTAAAATTCACGTAAACATAAAGATCATTATTTATTCTATTTATGTATAAATATTTAATTTTAATCCTTTTGTACATTTGAAGTAATCCTGATTATATAAGCTGTCTGCTTTTACAAGGCGAAGAGGCCCACAAAGCAAGGAATTATTTTAATGTAACGTTGATTTTAATCTTGCAATTCCAAGATATAACAATTTTTTGAAAGACCGTGGGTGAAGTAACTGGTTTATTTAAAACGAAAATTTTAAATCGGTTAGCATTACTTTATAAGGCGCTCAATAAGCTTCCAATTTTTTACGTCATAGAGTCATAGTCAAATCGTAACGTTGTTATTTACTAGGAATCTGTACTGAATATATCACTAGTTTATGTCCTTATGTGGGGCGTACCTATAATAATTATATAGGTCACAAATTTCCAATTATTTGCTTCACCGTTAAAGCGGAAGATGGTTATAGGCTCCTTTTTCCGCACTTAGCCCGTAAAGTAGTCGGGCCATTGTGCGTAAACCGAAAGATTTTAGACAAAAAATACACGTATATCTCAGAAAAACCAAAGATGATTCGGATTTCAACTTGCGGACTTTGGTCAGTGGCTCATTCCGTTTCTAACTTTACTCAAGTAATATATTATAATCAAATTTATTTCTTAAAAATTTATATTATTTCACACAAATACATACGTTTTGCGATAATTTTAGCATTTATTTTGCTCTCAAATATGTTTGTTAAAATCTCCAAAGGTCAAGTTACACTGGTCCGTGTTATGGTGGTTTAATATAAGTAAATGGGCGAGACAAATCGTTCAAAGCGGCTCGTTTGATGTGCGCCGCGGTGCGTACAAAAGATCATTTGTAATTAGTGGATCAGTTTTTGGGTTCGCGCTGGATTGGAAAGGGTTCTGTATGGTTATTATGGTTGGTAAATTAGTTTCATACGTAATTAACAGATTGAAGAATATTTGAAGTAACTATGACTACCTCAGTGACGTAGTTGTACTGCATACGCGGTACGGCAGCGCTCTTAGGTCCAGAGTTCGATGTCTGGTCGGGCAAAGTGATATTTGGGTTTTTCTGCTCAGTATCAGCCAGGAGTCTAGAATTTGTGGATCATGGGACGGAACGTACTTGGCGAAAAGGGGGTGCCCTGGGTTCATCTCTGCATACCCTTTCGATAAATGCGTGATATTGTGTGTGTGTGTGAAATAAATATGGCTAACTAGTTGGACGTATAATTTTGCAGTCTATGAATAAGGAAGTGTAAAATATTCTTTATAAAAGTGGTCCAAATATAAGTGGTAGTGCCCTCGGATACCTAGATAGCGAAGGTGTAAGTATTGCCTAGTTTTAAAGAAGAAAAATGTATATTGGGAGAGTTATTAATCAACTTAGTCAAAACGTCACGCATTGGAGAAAATTATGCAGCATAGCTCTCATACTACGAGATTCGACTGAATATAATTTAGATTCCATGTTGGTGTTAAGTTTTTAATATAAGCTATATTAAATGGTCTATTCGAGAGAAAAGTATTATTTCTTTAGTTTGTCTTCGTTTCATATTTAATGCATACAGTTTTATGAGATTTGTTAGAGTTCATAACATTTGATTTTTTTTTTATTATTTTAAATGACGAGACAAGTTTGCCGTTCGCCTGATGGTAAGGAATACAACCGCCCATAAATAGTAGAAACACCAACACCTTGAATTACAATGTATTGTTTGGTATTCCACTGCGCTCGCCATACTAAGACGTGAAGTGTTAAGTCTTATTATGTTCAATCACTGGCTACAATGTCCTTCATTTCAAACCGGAACACAACAGTAACTGCACACTGCTGTTTGGCGGCTAAAATAGACATTGCGATGGTATCTACTCAGGAGAATTCTCACATATGAGAGACCTACCACCAGTAGTGTTTAACATATTTCAAGTATGCTTTTATTTATGATGGTTTTGTAGTAATGCTATATCAATGATATACATTTGATAATTTGCAATGCGGTGATTATTCTACCCGCTATACATTGATATTATAAACAGCGTTCCATATCTCACAGTTGTAATATTATAATGAATCATTAAAGCAATCACTCAAAAACAACTGAAAAGACAAATCATTTAAGTACATTACTTAGAACTAAATAAAAAGATAAAATTAAGGCCACTAAGAAGATACATCTGTAGCTAACATTGCTAAGTCCGGGTAAAACAGTTTGGTAAGAATAACATAATAAAATCCTGCTTGTCCTATACAGTAATCTGGACTACAATACAGCAAAAGAGTAATCGAAATCATTGACATATATTCTATAGATACGAACGTCTATATAAACTATTTGTTCAAAATCTGAACTAAAATGAAAACCAAAACGTCACTGTTATTACCTATTTATTTACTTGAAC
Organism: Manduca sexta; assembly: GCF_014839805.1. Lineage (NCBI taxonomy): Eukaryota > Metazoa > Arthropoda > Insecta > Lepidoptera > Sphingidae > Manduca > Manduca sexta. Next base: position 2,318,055 of record NC_051120.1, on the reverse strand, counting down.
AACAAATACTTTTAATTATTTAACTTATATTTATTATTCACATCCAGGTTTACACTTAGACTCGAGTTCTTATATTATGAGCGCCACTCCGTACATAACCACACGTTGTCAATGTTGAAATCATAGTAAAGTTAGGTGTACGGATTGTAGTACAGTTGAGTCAAACACAATGCGTGTACGGAACGCCAGAGCTAGTACGTAGTACACATATATCAATGAATCGAAATACTTTTCTAGAATGCTGACACTTATCGGTTGTTGCCTTCACCTATCACAATTAAAAAAAAGTATTTTAAAGACCGGTTCATAAATGACAGAGTTCTGGGATAACAAATATAAAAAAAATACACGTCGAAAAGATAACCTCCTCTTTTTTAAGTCGGTTTCTGCTTTAGCTATGATCGGCGTATTGCAGCGATCAGTCCATTTCCGCCCAGCAAAATATCTCAAACGTGCGACTTATAATTTTGTCTTTATCAAACCCATTCAACATGCCAAAAGCAGCCAAAAAAATAATTACGACACCTGTAGTTAATCTAGATCGAATATCGGCGCGCAAGCTGACAATGCGCGTACACGAATTTGTTTTTACACGAAATATCGCGACATGAAAGGGGCGGTGGTAATTCGAATTAATTTAATTGCAATTTCAGCCATTGAACAAATGTTAATTCACATTATTTAGGTTTGGATTAATTTAAAGGTTTGAACTGTTGTCGGCATTCTTTTGGATGTTAATGTTTTAGATTTTAATATAGGTTTGAAACTACTTGCCTCCTCTGCCAATGAGAAAATTTTAGGCCCTAGTCCACCACAAGATCCTAGTGCAGATTTGCAGACTATATACGGTCTAAAAAAATCTTATAAAGAACTACTCAGGTATACAGGTTGACTCATGTTTTCTTTCACCGTTAAAGCAAACGATAACTCACTAAGAATATACATAACTTTTAAAAACGTCAGTGGTGCCCTTGGGTTTTGAACCTGCGAACATAGACACGTCTCTCCTCGGCAGCCCACCCAAACTAGGCTATCGCCACTTACAACATCATATAGTCACAAATAAATCGCCATTGGCGTATTTGGAAATTGCTTGTTTAGTAAACTAACAAAATCAGCCTAATTCCAATAAGAATTTTGAATTTCGTGACATTGTACTACATTCGACACATGATGATAAATCAGTGGAGTGGAGACCGCGTCTCGGTAAGCGTAGGACGAACTCCGACCCGCTGGTCCGACGACATTCGCAGGATCGCCGGTGGATGCTAGATGAGGAGAGCGTAGGACCGAGCAATGGCGCGCTCTAGGGGAGGCCTATGTTCAGCAGTGGACAGTTGTAGGCTGATGAGATGAGATGAGATAAATCAGTATGGAGTTTGCTACGTTACGACAATAGTAGTATTTACTATAGTCAACGCTACATTTATTTATTTATTTAAACCCTTTATTGTACATCAAGTCTTATGGAAAAGTATATAAAAAGATAATTATGTAAATAAGATAATAGTAATAATAATAAGTATACAATAGAGAGTTATAAAAATATTATATGAGCAATTAATTTTGTTTGTATCAAACTTGTAGCATTACTTCATTATTTCATAATCGGTTGTTATTAACGTATTACAAAGGTAGGAATTACGAACCGAGCATTGCATTTGACGTCAATTAACTCAATACACGCCTTGAGTACAAGCTGTTTTTATAATCATATAAGTAGTAGAGCATAGAATAACTTCATATTTAATACTGCGAATATCTACTATACACATATTGCGTTGATAAATGAAACCACATCGTCTTTACCTTCGCTAACATTGTGCCAAAAATCATCCAAGTATAACAAATATTTCCACCAAAAAATTCGGTTTTACTTTTCTGACTTTTTTGTCATTTTGTTGTTTAGTGCGAATGTATCATGCGCGTGATTATATTTCTGATTGAAAGTTTAATGTTGCCGCTGCGATCAATTATCGTAGAGCAGTAGTAGTAGAATTAAGACGTGTCAAATTAAAATGACTTTTTAATAATATTTATTTTGTTTGAACCTTTTTTTTTATTTTACTTCTACGGTTCGAGTTTGTTATTGTAAAGTGTTATTTTCAAGAAGTTACGTATATGGATAAATTTAGTGACGCAATATCAAAATGACACTGTATTCCTTACTCAATGCGAGTTCCGAGTATGCGTTGTTTGTCGATAAATAGATACTGGCTGAATGCCTGGGATATTGTGAGAAAAATGCTTGAATGTAATAAATTCCTGTTTATATTTAAAATTACTTTTTTCTAGATTTTTATATATATCTTAAAAAAAAGCAATGTATATAAAAATATAAAAAGTGACTCAACCTTCGATGGCTAAGCTCAAGAACCAAGCCACCGGTGGTTAGGGATTCAAAGTGAGGAATCTCTTCACAAAGTGTGACGTGTCCAGCAATACTGCCTTCTGCATCTGGCCTTCGACCCAACGGCCAATTGAGAGCGAAGATGTTGGTCGAGACTCTTTGGTATCGACTCATGAGCAGAAACGACGATCGGGATCATAATTGTAGAGTCCATATCCCACGTACATTTGTTATATTATCATTTTCTCCTGACTTTTAAAACCGATAGTATCCGTAAAATAACTTTATTTCAATGAAAAGCGGCGATAGCCTAGTTGGTTGTGGAACGGACTGCCGAGACGAATGTCCGCAGGTTCAAATCTCAAGGGCACACGCCTCTGATTTTTCTAAAAAATTATGTGTGTATTCTTTGTGAATTATCGCTTGCATTAACGGTGAGCGAAATCATCGTGAGGAAACCTGCATACCTGAAAAGTTCTCGATAGGAATTTCGAGGGTGTGTGAAGTCTACCAATCCGCACTAGGCCAGCGTGGTGGACTAAGGCCTAATCCCTCTCAGTAGTAGAGGCGGCCCGTGCCCAACAGTACGACAGTATATAATACAGGGCTGATATTATATTGTATTATTATTCAATGAAAATTTAGAATCACATTTTTAAAAACAATAAGAAAAATTACATATGACCTTGTAATATTGAAAATTGTGATATTATGTACGCACATTCGATAGCTTGTTGTAATAAAGGCACAAGGACCCTTCTATTTACCGGAATATTGCTCTATACTCAACTCAGTTTTTAGTTGTAGGACATTTTTATCCGTTCAAATAGACATCGTACACGAAGTATGAAACCCGCTATAGTGGCTCACGTAAGTGTGTCGCGTTCCGGGATCAAAGTATATATAATAATAAAATAGTAATATCAGCTCTGTATTCTATATCCCACTGCTGGCACGGGCCTCCTTTACTACTGAGAGGGATTAGGCCTTAGTCCATCATGCTAGCCTAGTGCGGATTGATAGACTTCATATACCCTCAAAATTTCTATAGAGAACTTCTCAGGTTTACAGGTTTCCTCACGTTGTTTTCCTTCACTGTTAAAGCCAGTGATAATTCACAAAGAATACACACATATTTTTTAGAAAATTTAGAGGTGTGTGCCCTTGGGATTTGAACTTATCCGGTATATATATTCGGTTCCAAACAGCCCATCATCATGTCGACTGGCGAAGATAAACATCTCTCGTCAGTCGACATTATGTGTACCCCACTCTACATACAGGGTGCATTGGTGACACTCTAACTGGACCCCACATACTGGGTGCATTGTGGTCACTTTGCATTGCTACGAAAAAGGTTAGTTTGAATATGGGTGCTAAAATTCTTATACGTAATTTTACGCATATAGCCAGCAGGGGTAGACAGAAGCGCAACTACAGAACTCTGTTTATTTCTATACCTTAATTCAGTTTAGTCTAAATACACTGACATTAGAAAAACCCTCAAGTTTAATGGAAACAGACTGCCTTAGCCTCGCTCTATGATTAAAATAAAAAAGACTAGCCATTGGCTAACTAAGTGCACCTCATTGTTATGTCATACGCCATTATTTTGAGGCGTGAAAACAGGAAAGCTTTCAACTAAAGTGCAAAAAATACACCGGTTGTTTGTAGAACTAGAATTTTTTAGACGCGGCAAGTAATAGATTTTTTATTGTGCAGTATTGTGAATTGGATTTCATTTCTGTTTTTATGTTATATACGTAAATATTTTAATATCTCTAATATGGGTTCTTTTGTATCAAATCTATTGGTTTTAAAAAGATTTGTAATAATTTATGATAAGAAAGCTTACAGTTGGAATGTAGAGCCGTTTCAAACTTGTCTGAAAGTTCTAAAATTATAAGCAACTAATAACCAGCTACAAAGTCACGGCCCAATGAAGGATAATTCTTTCTTTTTTGTACATTATCAGGTCTAGTTAGTGGTTTTATTTGAAACAGGACAAAAAAGAGATATACCTCTCAAAACTGGATAATTATAGATAATAGTTTTCAGCTTAAAACTCCAAAATGTTGCGTTAATAGTTACTAAAAACCAAAACGCACTTCACGCCTTTGTGACGAAAGGGTAGGCAGAGTTGCAATCCCCACTAATCGCCATATTTTACCTTCAATCATGATGTAATAGAGGTGAAGCTTATTATCATGTCACAACTTTGCCCGACCCGGAATTCGAACTGGGACCTCAGAGTGGTCGCTTCGCCATACAACTACACCACAGCACTCTCACTCGCGCGAATTTCATTATCTCCGATACTAATTCTCAATCGAAATAACCAGCAAGCAACCGTTAAAGTATTTGTAAACCACGTGCAAATAAAGAGGTCTGCTCGCGTGCCGAACTCCACCGATTAAGATGAGTATCACTCGCCGCTGGTTATTAAAACTAACCGAACGTATTTAATATTGTATTCTTTTAATTTGATCAGTTTGTGTTGGAGGGAACCAGGTTTTATTGGTTTTAGGGGGGATGGTGGTGGGTTTCTTATGTGAGAGTCCGCTTGGGTAGGTAATACGGCAATATCTATTTCTGCCACCAAGTATGTACTGTTGTGTTCTAGTTTGAACGACATTGGGATTTAAGAAGATACTAGTAGGTCACTTATGTGAGAGTCCGCTTGGGTACGTACCATAGCAATGTCTATTTCTGCCGTCAGGTATGTACTGTTCCGGTTTGAGGAACATTATAGCCAGTGTAACTACTGGATATAATAAGACTTAACATCTAATATCTCAGAATGGCGAGCGCAGTGAAATACCAAACAATACTTCGTAATTCAAGGTGTTGGATGGTGTTTCTATTGTTTTTGGGCGGTCGTATCGCTTATCATTGAGCGAATGGCAAGCTTGTCTCCTCATTCAAAGCAATAAAAAAAAAGTTTTTTTAATACGCACGTTCGTTGAGCATTATCTATGTGCTTAATTGCATTTAAAAGTAAATAGGTCGTGACATATAAGTTGCGTTTGACGCACGTTGTTGATACGTAAATGAGCAGTCTGCATAAAACTTTATTGCCTTATGTTTCTAGATCCATAGCGATGGGTAAAATTTTCGAAAAAGGATCCCGACACAACATAAGGAAGCCGGCAGGAATCGGGTTATTGGACCTTTCGCCACTATACTAGAAAATTTTATAAGTTTTAAAATTGGAACAATCTTGCAACGTTCGGTAACTTAACAATATATAGAGGCGGTAGCGTACAAACAATAGGAAAAGATCGTAATTAAACACGAGAGTCAAATCATTCTCTAACAAATGCTGACCTCAGTCTCTAACCTTTCTAAATATAAACTATAAAAACATTCTCAGACATGTATTTTTAATTAAACAGCACTTAACCTCACCCGACTTCGTTATCAAAACCATATAAAAACTGAAAACAACTAATTAACCATCCATTAACAAAGTATATTGCGCAAAATAGAACAATGTTATCCAAATTAAATGCGAACATAAAAGTATAAAATTTAAAATTGAAATGGCTGTTTATTGTATGAATGGTCCGCGGCAGGAAATCGGTCCGGTTTAACAGGCGCTGTTTGCGTCTTATCGGGTAGGGATAGCAAAATATTGAGACTTAAATACTTTTTGAGTCTGTTATATTGGTAACTAAAATTATATTAGTAGGCATGTGAAGTTGTACTAAGGTTTAAATTCCGATCACTTCAGTCTATGCAGACAAAGAAATCGAAAATATGTTAATGTTTCAATTATTGCTGAAATTATGCTGACCATGCTAATATATTATCTGCAGCCATGCAATAAAGCCAACTGTACATTAACTGAAAAAAATGGCATATTTAGTATTATAAAAACAAAAAGTTTTTTAAAAACAGATTTTTAACCAATACTCAGGTGCACTCTCTGTTCTTTCACTCTCATAGTCCGGTGAGACCGACCGACATGACTGGAGAGAGATCAGGCGCAGGACCAATGGCTTTACGTGCTTTCCCAGGCACGGTGGTATCACATCACTAACTTCCTGACTCCAAGCTGCGACTGACAAATCTTTCATATGTAAAAATCCAGTCATAATTATTTTCGCCTGACCCGGGATTCGAACCCAGGACCTCAGGCCGTAGTCGTATTCCTACCGTATACAACGACGCCACCGAGGCAGTCAAGCAGTTATTTCGATATTATATTATTACTATGACTTATGGCGCTTGGAACAACATAGTTCATTTCTTTCAATGTCTTGTATACATTTGTGTGCATACATTATTTTGATGTTTTTATGTGTTTCCTGTTTACTTCGTTATGTTAGGATAGTTTTCTGCTATACGGTTTAATTGATATATCCTTTTTTGTTTTTATTTATAATTATGTATGTGAAAATTCAGAATGATCAATCTATGTTCAATTAATTAATTATCTGTTTTTTTATTGTTTCCTTTTTAATATTACAAACGTGTAATGAATGTTAAGTAGTGTATTTTGAGAAATAATTAACCTTTTTTTTATTTTAAAAGGAGTAAAAAGTTGCAGAAGTCGTGTCCTTTATTTTCGATATCATGTGTTTTTTTATGTTTATTCCATGATCTTTTTTTACCTTGATATACAATTTTAAAATTCCTTTTTTCGAGTATAGTAACAATTTGCTTTATTTATAATTGACCTCTTAAATAATTATTTTTAGTAAATATATAACCTAAAACATCCTAGCTAATTAATAAATTATAAATGCTACATTACATTAGGAAAATCATAGACATATCAAATCAAAATATTGTACTGTTAACAAATTGTTTCTTAAATTAATATTTTTTCTGCAAACCGTACATCGTTATTAAGCTACACTCGGCGTTATTTCGCAAGTTTTCAATGTTATAAGTACTAATTCAGACGCCTTGAAACGTACGCCATCAGTCAAGGCACGATAAGCTTCCAGCCTACCGGACCCTTAGCTTCAAAGGTTACCGTGCACCTGTATTCAAAGATCTTGCCTCTCTTTCCTACCCTAAGAAGAAGAAAGAGAGGTGAAACGCAACAATGTGTTCAAATTGTATGATTTTGAGTAATTTTGTGTAACGTATAAGTTAATGCGTATAACTACCATTAAACATTTCAAATGAGTGCTTTGAAGACGATTCTGATTTGAAAATCTTATCTATTATCTATAGATATATTGTGTGAAAATGAATGTGTCAATATGTTTCCTCTGGACTCCTAAAACTTAAGTATAATACGCACTTATAATTTTCAATTTCATCAAAGGGTTTGAATGGAAAATTTTAAATTGACTGGACCGTCAATAGTTCCTTTACCCTACAAGTAGAACAAGGAGATAATAAAATGATACCACCCAGAAAATCCAATAAACTATGCAAATATTTAACATAAAGAATGATGTTATTAAACCTACTGGTGGTTTAACATTTATAAATGATCGTCAATAAAATATTAAAGACCTATTTCCTTCACTGACCCCCGATACATTAGTTTATGCTTCGCGGAACAAGACTTGGCTTCTTTAATAAAGCTGTTATGACGATGTTTAATAAATTCTCTTTAACATCATATGACTACTGTATACTTTTTACTGGTGTATTTCATATGTGAGTTCGCCTGGGTAGGTACCACTGCAATGTCTATTTCTGCCGCCCAGCAGCAGTGTGTAGTCACTATTGTGTTCTAATTTGAACTGTAGCTAGTATAACTGGACATATAAAGACTTAGCATTTCTGTCTCAAGATGGCAAGCGCAGTGGAATACTAAACAATACTTTGTAATTCAAAATGTTGGATGGTGTTTCTACTGTTTATCGGTCGAATCGCTTGTGATTGTAAGCCATACGACCTTTCAGTATATTCTCAACGCTCTATGGTTCTCAAATTGATATGGTCGGTAACCTAACATGATATGACGTACAAGATTACCGACTTACGCAGTAAAACGTAGCCTAATAGTAACATTTAACCCCAAATGGTAGGCAGAAGTTACTCATTACAGCTAGTACGGTTAAACCGGTCGACTTTACGACTATTAGGTGTTAATATCGTTTCTTCCCGTTGTAACAGCAATTAAATATATCGGGTCTTATTTACAGTCCATTAAAGGTCAAACAGCTGGTCGCTTTGCTCCTTTGAACGTTTTGTTATACTTTGGGGTGTCTGTGAGGTATTTTGGTGATGTATATTGATTATTAATTTAGAGAGCTGGATGATTTAGTAAGTAGGTGATAGAAAACTTATCAAACATCAATGCAAGTTGGTAAATAATTACATACACATCCATAATAACTTAGTTAGAGCCTTACAAGATTTAATAGAAAGAATAGATCAAATACTTAAACACACATAACGCCTTTTCCCACAAGGAGTAGGCAGAGGAGCAACCAGGTCACCCATATATCGCGAAGAGTGCTTCGACCCACGATGTCATAGGCGGGAGCCTATGCCCATGTCGCGCAAATTCCAAACTCTGGTCAAATAGAGTAGAAAAACCCAATATCACTTTTCCCGGAGATCAAACCCAAAACCTTAGCAATCAACACTGATATACCATATTATAACTACGTCAACGAGACAGTAATTTATACATTTAATTTATTACTAATACCAATTACATTTGCTTTATTTTATCTGGCGGCATGGCATTTACAACCTTTATTAACAAAGGTCATAATACTTTGTTGCGATATCTATACATCAAAGCAATAATTCGTTCTTTCCTTCAATACTTTATTGACTTTTGAATTGAATAAGAACTGTTACTTTAGCCGGTGTTAGCTATAAGTTATCTAATGATCATATAAGTTTGTGTGTTTTTTTTATTGCTTTGAATGACGAGACGAGCTTGCCGTTCGCCTGATGGTAAGCAATACGACGGCCCATAAACAGTAGAAACACTATCCAACCCCTTAAATAACAAAGTATTGTTTGGTATTTCACTGTGCTCGCCATCCTGCGAAAAGAGATTTAAGTCTTATTATGTTCAGTAGTAACACTGGCTACAATGTTCTTCAAACTGGAATACAACAGTGACTTCACACTGCTGCTTGGCACCAGAAATAGACATTGCGGTGGTACTTACCCAGGACTGTCACATATGAGAGACCTACCACCAGTAAAGTTTTGTATCTCCGAGAGGAATCCAAATAAATTTTGATTTGACGTCTTGTTATAAATAAATTTATCTATTAATTTTCACGGTCAAAGCACTGAATCAATTTCGATGATTTTTGTACGGAGTAAACTTAAACCATAAAGGATATTGGCTATTTTACCCCGGGAAGATATAGCAGAATTTGTATCCCAGATTAGTGTACGATGCAGACAAAGCCGCGAGCAAAAGCTAAATCTATTATAAATCTGAAAATAGCTCTGTCTTACGCTTTCACGACTGACTGCCTATATACTGATTTTCAATAGACGATTCCAATCGCTTTTATTCTATCTATCTCAAAAATGGACCAATCAGAACAAAGTATTTTTTGTCATTACAAATGAGTCATTTTGATTGGTTGATAATTATCGGAGTTGGGATCATGATTGAGATTGGATTTTTTTATTGAAAACAGTTGTTAATCATTAAAATAATTTTAAGGGAATTTTACATGTGACCGTCTGAGCCGAGATTCGTAATCAAGGGTTGCTCTCAGTATGGTCGCTTAATTTTCAAGGATTGCAAGCGCCTAAAGCGTTCACCAAAAAGTCTGCTATGATCGTAAAAGCCAGCTCTTGCCAGGTTAATAATCGTAGTATCGTGTTTAAAAAAAACGAAATTCCACATGAAGAATACATGAAAAGGAAGATAGGCGACCTTTTAAAATACTTGTTATAAACTATAATCTACGTAGGTAAACCCATGAACTAAAGCTAGGAAAAAATAAAAACAAAACGTAATTTATGTAAGGGCAAATGCGCGCAGTCGGTAGGATTCGAACCTACGCTCCCAAAGGGAATCTGATTTCTAGTCAGACGCCTTAACCGCTCGGCCACGACTGCGATACCAATGCTGACATAAATATCAATCAGTAAAACAATCATTTGTTTATTTATTTACACTTTTTATTGTACCAAACAGAAAAAATAATACAAAAGAGAAAACAGAGACAAAAGGAACATGTACAAATGGCGGTCTTATCGCTCGAGGCAATGTCTTACAGACAAACATAGGATCGATATAAAAACGAGAAAAAGAAAGAGTGGCAGTGGATTATATTAATAAATAAATAACAAATAAATTAAAAAAAAAAAATTAGGTCTTGGAAAATCACACAATAAACGTAAAATTTGTCATTTCCAGTTAATATGTCTGAAACAATTAATATTTACCCGCAATAGTTAGTCATATATTTTTAAGTTACACTTATACTACTTCCTTGTTTAATTTTTTTTAACTATACACAGTACTCAATAATCTTAATTTATTTTAGTCTGCACTTTAAGTAATTAATTAGTATAAGGGCGGAATGTTTAGGGATACATTCTAGTTTTTATGCTTGTATATTTTATAATTAGCTTTAACTTTGATTGTAATCTGTTTTGCGTCTTAATTTTAATGAAATAAAAAAATCTGAGACCGTGGAATTACTACAGTCGAGCCGGGCTCATTGTAGCTTTACTACTTTTAAAAGGAAAGTCTTTCTATTAGCAATAACTTGGAATAGCTGTCGAGAACCTGTTCCAGCGTGTGCTGTGCCTAAGGATGTGTACACACTATTATTAAGTACAATGTTATCCTAAACACTCGGACACTTGTCGTACAAGATGAAAGTGCGGGTTGCATAACATTTAATTTCATGTGTAGTTGCGTTTTAAAAAGCGTTTGCTATTAGTGTAATTATTTGGACTGTTGCGTACAGAATATATTTAAATAACTTACTTGCTGTAGTACCGAGTTACTTGGGCCGTAAGATCGGTGAAACTAATATAACCTTTCCACTCACCCCAAGGTGGTAGATATAAGTTGTTTTTTCCCGCGAAAAAAATAATGGATTGATCTAGAAGTAGCTTTACCTTTCCGCTCACCCCGCAACGAGGTAGGGATAAGGTGTATTTTCCCGCGAAAAAAATAACGAGTTGTGCGAGAAATGGTATTAGTCCTATAGAAAAAAAAAGACTACTAGTAACTTTGTTAATCCACATTAGAGAAACTTCGTCAATTCCCTTATTTTTTTTCTCAGGCTAAACTTTTTAACAATGCAAGTGTGACATACCAGTCGCCAGCTGTCATCTCATCATTACCATCAGCAGGTGACCCCGATGATAATATACTTTATGGTTTATTATGAAGAGTACGTTTTTATAGTTTACAAGTCCGTTTGTCATACAAGTGTGGAAGCTGATAAAAACAGGTATATCTCATGTTTGTTTTGTTTTAGTTTTAATGTTTGTTAATAAATTATTAATGGGAAAGGTTTCCGTAATTTCGTTTTCGAATGGATGTCCAATGTTGATAATACTTTATAATATTTTTGGATTTTAATTATTAGTAAAACTTGTCTTTTAAAAAAAAACATTGTACGTGTAACTTTGTTGAGGTGTTAGTAGGTAGGTTTGTGTGTCCGTGTTTGGTTAGGTGCTATTGTTTTGTTTATTTCTGCTGCTAAGCATTAAGCCTATATTGTGTAGCAATAAGTCAGCTAGTGTAATTAGTCCGAATAATAAACTTTAAAATATTAATTAAGATGGCGAGGATAGGTAATGCAGCATGTTTATATTTATTATAAGTTCTATAATTTATTTCTGAGAAAAAGATTTTATTACTATTGTTAAAATATATATTATATCCATCCAGATAGCGGCCACAAAGTAATAAAACCCGCCATAGTGGCCCAGGTAAGTGTGTCGCGTTCTGGTATCAGCCTGTATATATCCGGTTGCAACAAGCCGGCATAATTCGGCATTTTATTGTAGCCCACTTCACTTACCATCAGATGCAGCGGAACACACTTGTGCCCGTATAAACAAAAATTAATTTCAATGTCTAACATTCACGTAAACATAAGAAATCATTATAAAATAGCATGTTGAGCCCAATTTCATTCAAATTAACAGGTTGCTACATTGTCTTGTAACATAGATACAAACCTATGACTAAACGTCTTCACAAACTTATGTATATTGTTATTAAGATTCATTTCACTTTTCTCTTCGCGTGTATTTTGTAAAGTGATGTACTTTACCCAATAGCCGATGATTATAAAATCCATTTTTCAAACTAGTATTGAAACATTGTAAGTGATTTAAAATTTTGCGTTTTGAAATTATTTTAATGAGTTGAGACGTCAATGTCAGAAAGTGGATAATGGTTAAATACACACGTCAACCAAAATTAGACCTTATGGCAGTTTTCGTCATGTTAATAATGTCATTTGACTACTGGCAGTGTATTTTTATTGGGAACGGCGAGGTTCTGGGTTCGAATATTTAAGGCTTAAACTCGAATATCAATGTCAATGTTATAAGACATAATCTCCTACAAAATTTAAATAAGGAAAGTGAAATAATAAATTTTTAACTTTTACTTATTTATGTATTCGGTATTCTTATTCAACTGTCTAAGTTAAAGTTTCGTTTTCTAAATTTCGTGTGACAAAGTTTATTTGCGAATAGAACTATGGGATGCTTTACTTTTAAACTACGGGGTGCCTTGGCTTAAAAAATATTCAAAGTCCAATAAAATAAACAAATCAATCGTCACAACAAATTTACTCTACACAATGACTATTTTTAACATGAAAAGTGAAAAGGGAACGTATAGAATTGCTGTCAAAGTGATCGGCAAAACGGAACGCTCGCGGCGCCTTTAGCGCGCTATTTAAAAAAAGAACGTTCGCAGTTTTCAAATTCCGAACGCGTTGCTATTGGCGCGAGCATCTGCGCGTGCGACGTTAACTTGTCACTTTGACACTTCCATACAAACTGCTCGCGAACATTCCGGCTCTGTCGGCGTGTTTTTATGTGTGGATTAACTTTTAATTCAATACGGTTGCATAGTGCATGATATACTATAAGTTGCGAGATATGAATACTAATGGGAATTTTGTTGGCTTCCATTATATTGGGAAATAGATCTTTATTATAATTGCTTTTAGTTTTTTTTACCACAGCCGTCCTTAGACGGTTTATGTTGCTGCCGCTATATTGTTTTATACTTATAACATTCATTTTTTTTATGGAGAGGCTAGAGCTATCTCTAGCCTTAAAGTCAGAAACCATATTTCAGGGGAGTAGAAACAGAATGTAAATAAAAAAAAATGCCTTTTTAAATATAATCTTTTTTGAAATCTATCACACTTATAATATGTTTTGGGTCAATTTTTTTACCAAAAATAAGTCTAATAATAAATATATATTACATAGCTTGTAATACGTAAAAAGTTTTAACATTACGTACATATAACTCATTGGTTATTATTTATAATCCCCCCACCGGGAGTTCAATGAGATATCCATTGCCGATAAAGGTACAGCTCGTGTCATTGGAAAAACACGTTATTGACATACATTTGTTCTTTAATGCTTTATTTGTTTCTGCTAATAACAGTAAATATAGTTTTTAATGAATAATGCTGAAGTTATGAAGATCTTGCTATTTAAACTAGAGGGATAAGTGGTAATGGAGCTGTGTTTTTTAATGTTGGCTATTAGTTGTCTTATTGGTTTATGATGATACCGGGAGGTTCTGGGTTCGAATACCAGCTCTACTAGCTAAATTAGTTCTGCAATATGTTTTGTAAAGTGCGTTCCATCACCTCGACATGAAGACAGTTTGAAAAGAAGAATTTATTTGTTTATTTATTAGGTTTTCCAGCAGACACGCACGTGGGAGATATTATAGTGCGCAAGTGTATGCGCAATACACAGGTGCACTCTCTGTTACTTCACTCTCATAGTCATGACCGGAGAGAAATCAGGCGCAGGATCAACAGCTTTCTGTGGTTTTCGAGGCACAGTGGTATAACGACGGCAATTTTCTGACTCCGAGCTGCAACTGAGTAATTTTTAATATAGAAAAACTCAGTCATACATCTTTTTGGTCCGACCCTAGATTCGAAACTAGGACTTCAAGCCGGTAGACTCATACCGCGTAAGCATTACAGCTACACCACCGAAGCAGCGTACAAAAATTTATATCCAATGAATATGTATACTTTCTGTAATCAACTAATTTATTCGAGTTAATTAAGAACACTGCAATAACTTTCCTCAACATCTTCGATTTGAAAGGTAAATTATTAAAAAGGTTAACAAAAGGTCGTCATACGGACAATTATGAAAACTGTTTAACATATATTATTCTGCTACCATAATGTATTGTTAATTCCTTTTATTACGTTCATTGTCTGTAAATTCATCCTTATTTGTGTTCTAAGATCAATATCTAAGACAAATTAGTAACCAAACGGTTGTTTTTCGATGACAAAATGTGTTTTTATTGTTTTGACCTAAAGGTCAAAACAATAATTGACTAAAGTCAATTTTATATATTACAGTTCGTCAGCTGTCAGTATTGGCAATAGGGCAGATCATTTCAAGCTCTTTACATGTGAAGTGGGAAGGCTGATTTTATTTGTGATTTTATTAGTCGAAACACAGATGGTTAGTGTAGAATTTGAAGTAAAGAGGAAATAATATTGTGTTTGTTCACCTGGAAACCATTTTTACAAACTGACATTTCATTAAAAACAAAACATTATACGAAGAAAAGCCTACCAGCCAGTACTACTGCAGTTTAATACTAAAAATATCGTTTGACGTATAATTGGAATTGAAAATATACTTCGTTTGCAAACACTATCTAGACTGCCTCGGTGGCGAAGTTGTATTGCATGTCCGGTACAATAGCGCTCTGAGGTCCTGGGTTCGAATCCCGGGTCGGGCAAAGTGATATTTGGGTTTTTATGCTCAGTATCAGCCCGGAGTCTGGAATTTGTGCCCGATATGGCGACAGGCTCGCCCCCTGTCACATCATGGGACGGAACATACTTGGCGAAAAGTGGGTGCCCTAGTTGCGCTTCTCTGCATACCCCCCTTCGGGGATAAATGCGTGATGTTATGTATGTATGTATGTATGTACTATCTTGACCTACTTACCATCAGGTGCAGTGAACTCACTTTGCCGTTCCCATATGCAAAAAACCTACAATGTGGTGACGGTTTAAAAGCATTATTACTTATTCAATTGTTTTTGAGCAGAAAATTAATTGCAAGGTTTGCTTGTCGTTAGGTCTCTCTTAGAGTCTGGAGATATCGGCGCAATGTATATTCCAACCACCAATCATTGCATGTACTGTTATAGTCTGAATGGCACTGTAGCCAGAGCATTAATACTATATCAGTCATTTATTATATACTGTTCCATTGCTGCGCACGGGCCTCCTCTACTGCGGAGGGATTAGACCTTAGTCCACCACGTTGGCCTAGTGCGGATTGGTAGACTTCACACACCCTCAAAATTCCCATAGAGAACTTCTCAGTTATGCAGGTTTCCTCACGATGTTTTCCTTCACCGTTAAAGCAAGCTAAAACTCACAAAATACACACATAATTTTAGAAAAGTCACAGGTGTGTAACTTTTGTATTTGAACCTGCGGACATTCGTCTCGGCAGTCCGTTCCACAACGAACTAACCAGAGCATTACTTATACTTTAAAATTAAGTTTCGGAATGACCGCTGTTCTGCGCATAACATCTTCCCACACATTTCTGTATAACCCAAAGTTCGGGTGAGGCTATTATAATCTAGCTGCTTACCATGCGAGTAGTTAGCTCGTCTCTTATTACTAGTTATCATGCGAGTAGTTTGCTCGTCTCTTATTAAAACACGAGTTCGTTCATTGTAGAAAGTCTTGGTGTATAATCCATTGATCTACAATGAGTTGTACGTCCGCCTTCGCGCACTAAATACATACAGTGATGGTCAAACATGGTCACTCGTGCGTTAAGATTTACGGATACTTATTGTGGTAAAACTAATCGGCGGAACTTGAAAACTGAGTCATAGTAGACGCTTTTACTGGTGGTAGGTCTCTCATATGTGAGAGTCCGCCTGGGTAGGTACCACCGCAATGTATTTTTCTGCCGCCAAGCAGCAGTGTGTAGTTACTGTTGTGTACAAGTTTGAAGGACATTGTAGCCAGTGTAATTACTGGACATAATAGGACTTAACATCTCATGTCTCAGGATGCCGAGCGCAGTGGTATACTAAACAATACTTTGTAATTCATGGTGTTTTTACTATTTATGGGCGGTTGTATCGCTTACCACCAGGCGAACGACAAGCTCATCTCGTCATTCAAAGCAATAAAAAAAGGCTAGTTGTGACAAATTTTGGGATTTCTGGCTCCTAATAAAACTAACTCATCACACAAGTAAGTGATCGAACAAAACTTAGTAAAGCATAATTCCTGATTAGTATTCTAAAGTCGTTCAGCGTTTGTAGACAATAAAATATACAACCATCTAAAGAATCCATTGAATCAACTAAAGGTGTTTCCAATACCCATTGTGTTGTAGTTACCTATAAATTTCAACTAACACGCATTAGGGTTGTAATGGGTAGATTTTATACTAATGATGGATTGAATCATTCGATCAATAAGATATATTTTATAGTTATTTATTAAGTATGAGTGACATTTATAAATAAAATATACTGTCTATATAATATGTGAAGAAAAATGTGTAGTTTTTTTAAACATTGCGTGTATGAGTGTGTGAGTGAGGTTTGGTATGATTTGAGTTCATATGGAAAAGTGCAGTAAAATAAAATTTACTGGTAATATGTGGTATTAATATATCAAATACGACGGTCGAATTTCGTACACAATATGACCACTAGCAATTTTATATCATCACAATTTACTGTCTTGCTAT
The DNA here is from genome assembly GCF_014839805.1 of Manduca sexta. Taxonomy (NCBI): domain Eukaryota; kingdom Metazoa; phylum Arthropoda; class Insecta; order Lepidoptera; family Sphingidae; genus Manduca; species Manduca sexta. Next base: position 2,300,813 of record NC_051120.1, on the reverse strand, counting down.
TTTTTAAGCTAAAAAAAATAAAAATAGTATTTTGAATTCGTTTTAAATTAAATTTATTCATTCCTTGCATACATTTCTTTTAACTAATTCTAATTTAAATTCAATAAACATTTTTCAGAGTAATAAAAGGTACTGCATATAAATGAACCAAAAATTCATTTATCTAAACATCAAACCATTCTTTATTCTATCAAGCCACCACTAGTGTAACAATGTCCACATAAACTCGAATAAGTGCAAAATTGCAAACGTACGTAGCAAATATATGAACTGATATGCATTTATCGCTAATGAAGTAATAGATAACGATAAATAATGTTTACAACGCTATCAGTTTTTTAGAAAGTTAATGAGTTTTATGAAGATTTTTCATTTCAATAGTTTGTTTTGAAGCAAGGTGCTACTGGTTCTATTGACTTTAGTAAAAAAATATACGTGGAATTGATAACCTCCTCCTTCTTTAAGTCGGTTAAAATGCTGTTATATTTAAATAATGATTTCTTATGTGTACGCGAATGTTAGACATTGAATTAAAACTATTTTACGGATTTTATCACGGTTTTTTATATTATCATTTTTTCCCGACGTTTGGAAGACTTTGCAGCTTTCGTGATATGTTTGAATTTTGGATTTGTCGTATTGTGTTACTGGTTCGATCCCTTGGAAAAAGTGACTGTATAAAGTATGCGAAAATACTCACTTACTAAAATTTTTTATTTTATTTTGGGGTATTCGGGGAGCTTACGGCTAATTTTACAAAATAAGTTGTAACTTAAATAACTATATGCCAATTACAAGCTTCCACATGCAATTTTGCTTAACTTTACATTTGGACCTGTACAGAGGTTCTGAGAGCAGTCTAGTCAATTCTTGAGTCATAGGTACCTGGTCAAATCAGTCCAGCTGAAACCGCCTAAAGCGTATTTCAAACATATAATAAGAAAGTCTTACATTTTTATAGACAAAATACTTAATTTCTAGATCCTGCAGAAATTGTTACAATTAAGATGTAGGTAATTGCGCAGACGCAGGTGTTTGCTGCGTGCTGGGAATCTCTTATGATGTAAGGTCGCGAATACGCAATCAATGATTCTGTCTCTATAAAATTTAATTCAATTAATTTAGTCCACAAAAAGCGGCGATAGCCTAGTTGGGTGTGGAACGGTCTGCCAAGACGAATGTCCGCAGGTTCAAATCTCAAGGGCACACACCTCTGACTTTTCTAAAAATCATGTGTGTATTCTTTGTGAATTTATCGTTCGCTTTAACGGTGAAGGAAAACATCGTGAGGAAACCTGCACATCCGAGAAGTTCTCTATAGGAATTTCGAAGGTGTGTGAAGTCTACCAATTCGCACTAGGCCAGCGTGGTGGACTGAGGCCTAATCCCTCTCAGTAGTAGAGGAGGCCCGTGCTCAGCAGTGGGCAAGTATATAATACAGGGCTGATATTATTAGTCCACAATTATTGTTGACAAAAAGTTTGCGTTCTAATAACTCAGGTACGTAAGAAAAATAATTTAGCTGCTGGTAGGATAGCGACCACTATACACAAGGTGTAAAAACCCACCATAGTGGTCCACGTAAGTGTATCGCGTTCCTGTCCTTAAGTTAGTAGCTGAAGGTTTGTATGGTGTTGCTACTGTTTATGGGCGGTCGTATCACTTCACATCAGGCGAAATCGTCTCGTCATCAAACTAAAAGATGTAATTTTTGTGTTCTAAGTAAGATTTCAGTGAATAATGTGATTATAAATATTTCGGAAAAAAAACATTATTACGAAATATATAAATTTATTGATTTCTTATGTTTACGCGAATGCTAGACATTAAAATAAAACTATTTGCGGATTTTATATATTATAATTTTTTCCTACCTCGGTGCCGTAGTTGTATTGCATGTCCGGTACAATAGCGCTCTGAGGTCCTGGGTTCGAATCCCGGGTCGGGCAAAGTGATATTTGGGTTTTTCTGCTCAGTATCAGCCCGGAGTCTGAAATTTGTGCCCGATATGGCGATAGGCTCGCCCCCTATCACGTCATGGGACGGAACATACTTGGCGAGAAGTGGGTGCCCTAGTTGCGCCTCTGCATACCCCTTCGGGGATAAATGCGTGATGTTATGTTATGTATGTAATTTTTTCCCACGTTTCGAAGGTTTTGCACTTTGACTTTACGGATGAACAACACCTCAGCACGACCCGTGACCACGTAGGCTGCAGTCTTCAAAACCTCGGAAGAAAACTATACCTAATATAAAAATTCGATAAAATCCGTAAAATAGATTTATTTCTACATCACATTATTTATATTTTCGACAAATTCTGTTGAAATCAATAGTAGTGCAATCCTCTGAGAACATACGCTATTTTAAGTCCCACAAAGTTTTATACTGTATAAATGCTTGTATTTACCACCCTCTGTTATTTGTGGTTAATTGGAGACAACACACTTATTACCTCGAGGCGTTAGACCTTAATTATTATGTCAAATGAATTATTAATAGATAATGTTATCTAAGTTATATAGACTACACATAAACTGCCTCAGGTTATAGTTTATTGATAGCATTTACAATCATTTTCATACAATTTTTTTTATTGCCTAAGTAGGCAAGCGTGCTAGCCGTCCGTCTGGTGGTAAGCATCTACCGCCAATGGGCAGAGTTGCCAAATTTGTTCCTCATAAACCCCTTTCAAAATTTGCTGGTTTCGGTGGACCTATTTTTAGGTTTCATAGAGAAAGTGCATTATACCTACCGCCCAGTTTCCTCTAGACGCAATTTTTGTGCGCTTAGTCTCCACCAAATTCACGCCCATGCATGGAGGCACATTTGCCGCGATTCTAAGCGCACAGTTCAGTGTGTATACCTCATGGTTGCTAAATACACATTGAAGCTTATAAGGGTTCGCAAACATTTCCCCACCCTCTTCCTTCCAACTATCCTGAAAGGGCTCTTTTTCCTATCTCTTCTTCTTTCCCTCTATCCTCTCCTTTCTTCCTCCCAGGCCCTGTGACCGGATAACTGTGGGTCGCCAGCGTACCGTTCGCTGGCACCCTCAGTGATAACGGTAGGGCCTACCAAATCTTCACAGGGACTGCCGTGGTTGCTAAGCCGGGTAGCGCTTGTACACCGTTCGTAAGGTACCCCTGTTGATAACCACGGCAGACCTCAAAAAAAAAAAAAACTACCGCCCAGCCAGCATTTGAGGTTATGTTGAGTTCACCGTGCCTCTTCCGACCCCTATCAATATTATCTGCCTACGTTAATAGGTGGTCAAGCTAACATTTTAGTACTTTACTAACAAACCAGATAAATTTTCATGGAACCACGTTTACCAATTCTGGATCTCCATTTTTTAGTCATGCCAACGTAGACTCTAATCAAGTCTCCCGTCCACTTCTGGAGATCCATCTAGACCACTTTGTGAATCAATGGACTAAAGCAATGCCAGAGGTATAGCCAAGCCGTTTCCTACCGTCGGTTACTTGGAGTCTAAAATTTGTACCCGATATTGCGATAGGCTTCCTCAATATCACATCATGGGACAGTATATACGTCATGAGAAAAAATTGAAGTGCAAGTTATCTACAGCTTCAAAGTCTGCCTGTATACATTTATATATACTACCTTTTGCTCGTGACTTCACCCGTGTGAAAGAGTTTTCCGGGATAAAAGTCTAGCTATATATTTTCCCGGGATTGAAAGTAGCCTTTATCCTTCCAACGGTCTCAAACTATTTCCAAAGTAGTCTTTATCCTTCCCAGAATCTTAAACTATTTCCATATAAACAGCCGAGGTATAATCATTTCTCGTCAGTCGACATTCCATTGGATACTCCACTTACAATCGCAGTGGGATTTGCCACATAAAAAATTCCAAAACCAATTTACCAAACATTCCAATCCATTTTCACCAGTTCCATGCATCATTGTCGATCGATCCACAATTACACACGTCTTAATATCCTACATAAACAATGTGAGTGCAGCAATGCGTTTAATTATAGAGCGCACTTACTTTCATGAAAGTTGGTAAATAGTCGCATGTGGCGGGTGAAGTTGGAATGATAGGTTTTTTATAAAATGTCTAGGTAATTGATCTTGTTCTTTAAGTAAAATAATTGTGTGTGCAAAAAGGTATTGATTATGGAACGGGCTGCTGAGACAAAGATCCAGAGGTTCAAAACCCACAGCATATACCTCTAACTTTCGTTACTTGTGTATTATTTAATAATTATGTTTTTTTTGGATGGTGAAGAAACATTTTTAAGGAAACCTACCTGAGAATTCTACATAAGAATTTAAAAGGCATGTGAAGTCTACCAAACCGTCCTAGGCCAGTTTGGTAGACTAAGAACTAAACACTTTTAGTAGAAAAGGAGGCCTGTGCTCAGCAGAGGGTCGTATATTATAATACTGTTAATATATAATACTGTGTCAATAATTGGTTTATCAACAAAAAGAGCCACCCGTACTTTATAATAAAGTATTGTACGTTATTTCGGGTAATTGTACTCTATACTTTATGAGAACAATAAAGTACGCGAAAATACTTTATTTACCATGATATGATTCCTCTAGGGCTGTTCGTAAGAATTTTTGCGTAAAACAGCTGTAATTAATAGTACAAAAATGGCAGCAAGTATTTGATAAGCCTGATGGTATATTTTATTTAATTGTATGCATTAAATTCATTTTTATTGTGGATTCCTTCTACGTCAGCATTCACAGAGAAATTTTAAATTTTGTGATGTAGAATATTAAATTACGAGACGAAAAAAATCGTATTTAAATTTGAAATATTAATTTTATTTGTTAAAAGTTCCCAAATATAATATATATTTATAAGCAGAATAATAAAGAAGAAATCATTTGTACTTTATTTTGACACCGTGTACTTTTTTTTCTACATTCAATTTACCGATGTACTTTATTTGCTAAAAAAAAGGTGGCAACCCTACTCGCAATCCTGAGACGTGAGATGTTAAGTCTTATTATGTCCAGTAGTTACACTGGCTAGCTGTAGTGTGTGTTAGAAGGTATTAAAGAAACATAAATTACTTATTTATGTAAAGTATAATTATCACGACTTCGATGTTTCAGTTTTATTATTTTGTTTTTAGAAGTATTTAAAATATGCGAATGGGTAAATCATTAATTGATCCGCAAATCTCTACAAGCTATTCAACACAGAAGGAAATTGAAACATGATTTACTACGTCACATCGGTCATGTTATTATATATTTTCGGACATTTCAATAATTATATAAATTACAATAAGAACAACTACACGCCAACTTCTCTTGGAAGCATAAGCCATAAATAATTCCATATTCTGAGACATTATGACATGTACATGAGCTAATGTTAAATAATGCTTGGCCGCCGGTTATGTGCCAACGTGGACTAATGATTTATTATAACTTTTTGTACCATTTGTATGCAAGGTACGTCTGTATGTCAAAGATGGAAAGTCGAGTTCTGTTTGAAAAAAATCGAAGTTGTTTGTGTTCGATTTTCAAATTAATATTTTTTAAATTATGAATTATTTATTTTTTGTTTATTATTTAATACTGGCTGGCTTTCAAATATTGAGAGACGCATCCCATCCAAAAAGTATTTTATATTTTGGTAAATATAAAAAAAAGAATATCTTATCTAAGTGTTTTTAAACGAAACGCCTGCGCAGACGTTTGTCACTGTCTGTCGGTTTTTTATTTACATAATACTTCAACAAGTTCGCCATATTTGAATTTTCGTAATTTATTCGGATATGCAAAAATATGATACTTTGTGTATTTATTTATTTAAATAACACTACTACACCACATATATTATCTAATTGCTATATTTATTAACAGCAAGTATACACTCACATAGTATATCAAAAACGAATTTACTATTTCTCTTCATATATTATAAATAGCTACTTTGATATAGAATTATAAATTAATATTACGTACATTGTTTTTCTTAAAATAATCTTGGGCCATGAAACTTCGCCATCTTAGATACCGACAGCACTACATCAATGCAAAACTAGTTGCGTTTAATAACTTAATAAAGGTGTAAATCATCTCAACTACGAAAGCGTTTCGACTTAAGGAACGTTTCCGAGAGAGGACTTATTCCCTACACTACACTATTTTGACAGTGCGTAACAAATACGTAACGCGCCACGTCACGTTTAAGACAATACAAATTGACATGTTCAGGGCCCTTATTCTGTATGGTAGTGTAAACGCGTAACGCGGCCGTGTCATGTTATCTTCGAGAAATGTGCGTGGAATGGTATTCTGTAAGCCAAATTTCTATAGTCCTAAACATGACGCGTTGTGTTCCGTGCTTGTTACGCACTGTCAAAATAACGTGCGGGATAGAGAATAAGGCCCCTGGTGGTAGGTCTCTCATATGTGAGAATCTTCTTGAGTAGGTACCACCGCAATATCTATTTCTGCCACCAAGCAACAGAGTGTAGTCACTGTTGTGTTCCGGTTTGAAGGACATTGTAGCCAGTGTAACTATTGGACATAATAAGACTTAAAATTTTATGTCTCAGGATGGCGTGCGCAGTGGAATACTAGACAATATTATATTACTCAAGGTATTGGATGGTATTTCTAATATTTATAAGCGGTCGTATCGCTTACCGTCAGGCGAACGGCAAGCTCGTCCGTCATAGAAAGAAATAAAAAAAGCGCGTGACAAAACACGTAAAGCACCACGTCACGTTAAAGACAATATAAATTGGCATACAGAATACCAATCTACGCAAATTTTATTAAGATATAGAAATATGGGCGTTTAAATAAAATTGTTTTAAGGATATTATAGCGGTTTTTATATTGTAATCGTCTCCCGATGTTTCGAAGACTGCAGTGGTGGTCACGGGGCGGATTGAGGTGTTGGACGTTCGAAAAGTAAGTAACAATATCTACCTATATTTTACAATACATTTTTTTTTATTTTTGCTATTGATGGTCCGATCTTTTTTTTTGCTTTAATGTAACATTCGTGTAAATATAAATTATTAACATGACCATGTTCACTTTCAATAAAATCAATCGTCACCCATTTAGCCAAAATATATTTTTAATTACTCTGCATTGTATAATCAGCTATCCAACAAAATTACTTATCTTGATATATTTTATGATTCGCTGTCCACATTTAGAAAAACTCTTTTAAGTGAGATTGACTGAGTCTCTAACGTTCTGATAAATATATGATGTATTTTTTTCTTCTGTAAAATTCCGTTTAATGTTAAGTAATATTGTAAAATTGTATTACGCATGTTGTGATTGCCTTTAGTTTAAGTTACAATTAGTTTTATTTTTAGACTAGCTGTTGCCCGCGGCTCCGCCCGCGTTATAAAGTTTTTCAGGCTAAAGTTTTCCGTTATAAAAGTAGTAGTTTCCCGGGAGCCTTTGTTCTTCCCAGGGTCTCAAACTGTTTCCATACCAAATTTCATCTTAATACGTTGGGTAGTTTTTGAGTTTAACACGTTCAGGCAGACAGATGCAGCGAGGGACTTTGTTTTATAATATATATTTTTAGAACTTTTAAGAGGAACAATCCCGTCATACATCATTGTTGCATAACTTTAACCGTTTACGCAGCGCACGCAACGGAAGCTCTCAAAACTAATATTTTTCCCCGTTTTTGCAACATGTTTCATTACTGCTCCGCTCCTATTGGTCATAGCGTGATGATATATAGTCTATAGCACTCCGGGATCAAAGGGCTATCCAACACAAAAATATTTTTCAGTTCAAACCGGTAGTTCCTGAGATTAGCCATTACTGCTCCGCTCCTATTGGCCATAGCGTGATGATATATAGCCTATAGTGCTCCACAAATAAAGGGCTATCCAACACAAAAAGAATTTTTCAGTTTGGACCGGTAGTTCCTGAGATTAGCCATTACTGCTCCGCTCCTATTGGGTATAGCGTGATGATATATAGCCTATAGCAATCCACGAATAAAGGGCTATCCAACGCAAAAAGAATTTTTCAGTTTGGACCGGTAGTTCCTGAGATTAGCCATTACTGCTCCGCTCCTATTGGATATAGCGTGATGATATATAGCCTATAGCACTCCACGAACAAAGGGCTATCCAACGCAAAAAGAATTTTTCAGTTTGGACCGGTAGTTCCTGAGATTAGCGCGTTCAAACAAACAAACAAACAAACAAACTCTTCAGCTTTATATAATAGTATAGATTTTATTATTGTATTAGTATTATACAAAAAAAAAATTCGCCAAATAAATTTATTAAAAAAAACAGTGCCCGACCCGAGAATCGTACCTTAAAGCATCGAAGCGTCTGTCCCGTACCACTGCAGGTGTCAAATTGTTATTCCAGCCTTGTAGAATGATAAAATTTTATGGAATCCAACAAAACGTGTCCGCGCAATTAATTACCATTGCCATTTGCATGATAATGAGTAACGGTCAGTTATTTATAATTATAGCGTTAAATATTTTATTGTAGAGGTTAATCATTTTTAGGGGAGGCAATTAAGATGGAAATGATCATTATAGTATAGAGTCATTTTGACATCGCGTTACTAAATGAAACCACATACTTATCTTCTTGGAAATAACACTTTACAATAAGTACTTGAGTCTTAGATGTAAAATAAAAAAGTGTAAGTTTCGAACAAAATAAATATTAATGAAAATAATTTTAATTTTACGCGCCCTAATGCCACTACTACTACTCTAAGAGAATTCGTTGCAGCGGCAACATCATACTTAAAGTTAGAAATACACTCACGCACACGCCATATTCGCACTAAACTACAAAATGATAAAAAAATCAGAAAACTAAAACAAGGATTTTTGGTGAAAATATTAGTTATCAATGGATGATTTTTGACACAATGTCAGCAAAGATGAAGACGGTTATGTGGTTTCATGTAGTAATGTAATGTGAAAATGACTCTGAATAACCTTTAAGAGTAAAGGGCCGTCTTCCTGATTTTTTTTTTATTGATTAGTAGGCTAACGAGTTTGTGGTCTGCCTGATGGTAAGTAGCGTCCACATGGACTAAAGCAATGCCAGAGGCACAGTCTAGCCGATGCCTAACGGGAATTGACGATCATAGACAGAAGAAATGCGAGAGGATTTCAATTCCCGCCAATTTAACGGCAATGGAAAATATTAATGAACATGTTCTTTTTTCAAAATTATTCGAACTAAAATTTAAAAACAAAAGATTACAAAAAAGGTTTAGTGAACATTAAAAGTGAATTTTTCATTTGCTAAAAATAAAATTGGCTCTTAGGCCGAAAATTTTTCGTTGAACAATTTGCACACTAATTTGTCTTTTCTTATCTACTATGAACTCTTCATTTAGTTCTGCAAACGTGGAATATTAAATAAACACACACGCCTTTTATCCTCAAAGGGGTAGGTAGAGTTGCAACCGTTGCACCCATTCTCCACCATTTGTATTCCGTCACATGATGTGTTATGGGGGCTAATCAACATATCGAGCACAAATTCCAGACTCCGATTTGATACTGAGTAGAAAAACCCAATTTCACTTTGCCCGACCCGGGGGCCGAACCCGAGACCTCAGAAATACAGTCGTCAAACAACTACACTACCGAAGCAGTCTATTAAATCTACGATGATATAATTACATTCTCCCTGACATTTAAAATGACTGATGCATCCTTAATTTTTATAAAGCGACTTAAAATAAAGGCAATTAAGGTACAAAGTTGTAGAATTATGTACAAATTATGCGCAACGTAACTCAATGAAATTACTTTGTTTGTCGTAAAGTATGTGATCTTAATTAATGCTTGGGTTAAAGATGGCTTTATTTTACACGATGGTAATTTTAATACTCTAGTAAAGACAGCAGGCTTAATCCTTCGCAGTAGAGACCCACGCCCAGCAGTGGGACAGTATATACAGGGCTGATATATTTTTTGACAGCTGCCAGTCATTTGACAGTCGCCAACGTTATGTCGGGCAAGATCAGCTGGTGAGTGGTAGAAATAAACATAGCAATGGTATCCACCCAGCTAAACACCTTCATACCACTTACTATCTTAAGATTTGGAATATTTTTATATTTTTATCCGGACAATAAATTTGTAGTAAATAAGTACATCAAATACCATATTCCATACCTTCTATAATCTCATTATTTATTTTATAAATTACTTCACGCAAAAATAGGTGTTATGAGAAATAAACTAAGACACAAAATACTGCTATCTTATAATTCAAAAACTGTATTCTGTACAATGTGATCGAAAACTCGACATCGCGTGACGAGTGTCGAGCTCTCGTCAATTTACTTATTTAGAATGATTAGTTTCAAGGAATCAAATTCGTCCGGTGGCCGAGCACAAAGGAACTTTGGAGATACATTAGCTGGTTAAACTTTGTTCTTTGTGAAAATAGATCACTGATCAGTTCATAGATATTATGTAACAAAATAACAAAATAAAGCAGGGTGGTTGACGACTTCATACGATATTAAATAAGGGTACTAAATTCACTAACATAGATTATCCTTCAGAAAATAACATACGCACTAATTCATAAATGATATTCATAATTGTAATATATCAACACGTTTCAATTAAACTTAATTCCAAACAAAAATGAGAATAAAAACTTTCACTATATTTAAATTTCGAAATCTCCACAGATCATTGTGAATTAATCCCGAGCCGTACGTTTCGGTCTCATTACCGTGTCAATACGAGATTAGGGGATAAAAATAATTTTTGAAAAAAGAACAAAAGGTCGGCCACATAAGTGCGTTTTTTTCTCCGTCTAGCCCTTACCGATTGCTTCGCCGCAAGACATGACAATTAGACCTTGCGCATCGTAAAAAAGAACCGACCTGTCGATGTTCGGAATTCAAAATTCGAATTTCTTTTTTTTTCTTCCCCCTAATAATAATTATGCACCAGTTTGATTGACAGTTTATCTGGCTGGAACCGATTAGTTTGAGCGATTTAAAAAAATCGGACAAAATTTAAATTTGGATTTCGTATCGAATTAGCCGGCGATTAACAATGAAATTTTACGTGGCATATGTTTCAAATTGAGCTTTGCGGTTCGGTTTGAGGTATTATTGGGTGGTTTCAAGAATAAGGAAATTGACGAATATTATTTTAAATAGGTATATTAATTCAGGGCATTTCGTTTTTTATATCAGAATAGCCAATAAATTATGGCATTTATGAGTTTTTTTTGTGCAAATATTGAAACTCATTTATTCTTTTATCTTTTGCAATTTAGAAATCGATACAATACATTAACTTATGCAGTTTTGAGGTGCAACAAATTGCACCTCACGGAGATAAACAACGCTATTTTATCGATAGTTAATAATGTTTATTTAAGTCTGTTTTTGCTGTATACTGGAAATGAGCTGCCACTAGTTATAAGTATTAACATTGCTTCTCTTAATTACAAAATATAGTTAATAACGTTACCTTCAATACGACTATGTGTTGAATAATAAAACTTAACGCGTAAGCTCTTTGTTATCAAATTTGTTGTTCAGAGCTGCGTGTAGATGGCGGTAGTTGGAGTCCAAAACCAAAAATTGGTTTTTAATGTTATTCAATGAAGAAGAAATATATATTTTAAATAAATTTGCATTGCTAAATTGTTATTTAATTATAGAGAATAATTTTATTAACAACTAGTATGAGAAATATAAAAGATTTAATTTCAAGAATTCTATAAGAGAGAATTAATTTAAGACATTGAAATCTTTTTTATATCAGCTGTTTTTAGTGATAACTTTTAATATTTTGCAATGCTCTACCTATGTTAATATTGAAGTAAGTATATCTATCATAAAATTTCCTATTTGACCTTCATAAAAAATATGTCGGATATCTCAAGGATTTGCATTATGGATTCTTAAATTCAAAAGTATAAGTACTAAACAATGACATCAGTTCTCTAATAGTTTTATTATAACTTAAGATTTAGCTATTGCCTTGTCTGATACATTAAAGCTGTATTTTTAATTCCTCAAAAAAGACGAAAGATGTCGCCACATGTACCTTTTCGAATCTCAAGGCCTCTGCTGCCGTCATAAGAAAAGAAAGATCTACCATTTTTATTTGAGTTGAATACAATATATTCGTAATTAGAAAACGATGAATTTAACATGTTTTTCTCTATATAAAAATGTAGGTAGAGATATCCTTTCCGTCCGTCCGTAAAAGTCATAGAAACTATTTTAAAATAGTGTTATTTCAACAACTTTCGCATAAATAAGAAATCATTACGTAAACGTCCGTTTTGTTGTGAATTCAAATGCTACATGTAGACTTAATTTTTATTATTTGGATTACCTGATGACGAATGGTACCACTTCATGATAATTATAATGGTTTTTATCTGTATGAAGGTTTTTGGCAGCAGAAATATATCGGGTTTTCAAAATTGCCTCTCGGTAAATGTATTTGATGTGGACAGATGACTTCTATGGAGAGTGGCAGGAGGTCGCTGGATGCGGGCCGCGTACAATAGGTTGATCTAGAAATCTTTTGGAGAGGCCTATGTTGAGCAATGGACATCCTACGGCTGATGATGATGATGAAATGTTTTTGATTAGTGATATGTTAGTGTTAACGAAGCATTATATACAGTCTACGAAATCGATGGACCCTGAATTCATCCCTTTCCCTTTCTCAACTCTTAAAATTCCGCAACGCATTCACAATTCCTCTGCTTGAATTAAAGCAATACAAATCGATGGTACCGAAGTATACTATAATATCTGAAAAAATTGGGAATAAAAGTAAAAAAAATAAGATTTTTTGAATTATTTTGTTAGTATAAACTTTTGTATACACTTTATCCCTAATTTAAAATGTCCATAGTTATATAAGTAATTTTAATAGTTGTTTAGAAATAATAATTATTCTTAGTCTTTGTTTTGACGTGTCATAAGTGCAACCTTGTTCGCCGACGTGATAAATAAAGTATTTTATTTTTATTTTATTTTAGTACTTAGATAACGAAAAGCTAAAAAACGTGAAAAACGCAATTTGTTCAGATACGACAATTTACTTCGGAGCTATCAAAATGTTGATTATCATGTAATATCTGATAATCGTTTCATCTACTCTTTAGCTATAATATACAAATAATAAATCCAAACAAAATCGACCACTCACTTCGGCTTTTTGTATAAAAATAATAAAATAATGAGCCCAAACCCACCAAAATTAGGCAATTCACGTCAAATAAAGTAAATAAATAGTTGCGTATTTAACAAAAACATGTCCCATACGAATTATACGGAGGTGACATCATGCTAACCAGGGCCCTTATTCTGTATGATAGTGTAAACGCGTAACGCGGCCGTGTCATGTTATTTTCGAGAAATGTGCGTGGAATGGTATTCTGTAAGCCAAATTTCTATAGTCCTAAACATGATGCGTTGTGTTACGTGCTTGTTACGCACTGTCAAAATAACGTGCGGGATAGAGAATAAGGCCCCAGGAATTATATGACATTCAAATAATAAAAAAATTATACGGTTTTTATGAGCGCACTTGTACCACCTCGAATTTTTACTATTTGGTGTGCGGTGGAAGGTAGAAGTTGAGGCGGGGAAAGATAAATATGACTTCTTTAACTTTGCTATAAATGACGAGACGAGCAAAGATTTTTTATTGCTTTTGAATGAAACGAGTTTGCCGTTCCCCTGATGGTAAGTGATACGACTGCCCATAAACAGTAGAAACACTAAGACCTTGAATTTTGAGTATTGTTTGTTATTCCACTGTGCACGCCATCCTGAGACATGAGATGTTAAGTCTTATTATGTGCAGTAGTTAATTAACTAATGTAGTGTCATTGGCATAGGCATTAATAACCTGCTTTTGCCCTGTACAAAAAAACATTATTGGAAAAGAAATTAATTAATACTTTCACCAAAGTTATGGCTATAAGGTATGTTCTTATAGATATAATTTACTAAATTATGTAAAACAAAAAAAAAATGAGTTCTTGCAACCCAAAAGTGACTAAATTTGCCAAACGACAACTAGTGAATAGACGCATTTATATATATTTTTTAGAAGTAATATAAATATAAACTAAACGTAAAAGTTTATATGAAAGAAACTTAATTATAAAATTACTTTTGTTCATTCTTCCAATACTGATTTATATTTGTTATTTAGTAGATAGTGTTTTATTTAATAGTTACTATAGTTAGAGCGAAAATATTGTATTGGGTTTAAGGTACCTGTGAAGATATTGTATAAATGATGATAAATAAAAATAAAATAATTGTTGAAACTCAATAGGGTACCGGACTCATTTTTGTTCTTTACTATTATCAAATATTTACATAATATAAATTATAACACAGAAGGAATTATTAAAAATCCGGTAAAAAATCAACAAGTTATAAGTCTTTGAATTTCGGTGGAAGGGGTAATTAACAAGAAACAGAAAAGAGACGAAATACCCACATGTGACGTCATCGGGAATTATGACACGTGCGAAAAAAAGAGATGAAGCGATATCCCCACGTTACAATATTTTAAATATGAATTACTCGCTCATTTTTTAACCAATTGTTATGCAGTTTTCGCAGAAGTGCTTCTTTTTCGTATTATAAACCATTACATATAGAATAATGTACAAAATCAAGCATAGGCCGGTCCCCTATTATCCGCCATTTACTCTACCTAAGACCCTCTCCAAAACAACATAGACATTCGTAAAACGCGTGATTCGGAGCAATTCGTTTGTGATTTACTATGGGGGGTGTCACCCACAGCCCAGGGGTGGGGTGCGGCGGGGGCGCATCTACTCACCTAAATCATAACATTTCATAAATGGCATAAATGGCCCGTTTGAAATCTGTTTAAGTGGCTCGTATTACTGGATGAGCATTTACCTGACTTTGTCATATATTATGGCGAACATTTGAGCCAAGGGTTTGCCAAATATTGATGCGAGGTACCTGGGCAAGGCCAAGTGACTCCACTGCACCTGATGGTAAGTAGAGTGGGCTCTTATAGAATGTCGACTGACGAGACATGATTACCCCTCAACAATCGACACAATTATGCCGGCCTGTTGAAACCGAATATACACAGCCTGATCCCGGAATGCGATACACTTACCTGGATAAGATGTGACGCATCTGGTGCACCAAATTTACGCCGTGCGTATTCCGTCCCATGATGTGATAGCAGGCGAGCCTATCGCCACATCAGACACAAATTCCATACTTCGGTTACTGAATGGAAAAACTCAATATCTCTTCCCAACCTGGGGATCGAACCCGAGACCTCAGCACTTCAGTCGTGCCGTAACACAACTACGTCATCGAGAAAATCATTAAATTATTTCATTAATATTATTTTAAGTGTTTTCTTTATCATTTTACATAGCATAGATTTTCATTTACTACATATTAAAATAAGGAATTAAAACCCTTATGTGAATTGACAGTTTGATAAAAATGAATAAAATTTAAGTCGTACCTTCCAACCATAGTAATAAAGTAAACAAAAGAAATATATAAAAACAATAGATTTTCAGTAAAAGTGAAATATTTTATAGCTATGATGTTTACGACGCTATATAAACAAAGTTGGCCGCGCTGTAGAAAGCTATAATTTTTATCACCGTCATATCATTAACGGTGCCTTTTATTGTCGCGGTTAAGCGTGATTCGTCAAATTTCCCGAAAAGGAACCCGACGTAACTAAAACTAGAGACTTTCCTGCCTACCCACTACAACTCCTGTAAGCCAGGATCAGCAGTGGCACGCATTATGACACCGAGCAGTGAAGCTCGGCGAGTCTCAGGGAAAACTAATATGTCATCATCCCGTACGAAATTAATCAAATAGAAAGATAGGTGGAAATGTTAATTGTCTACTGCCTTCCATAGCAATGCGGGTGACAAAATCATGGACTAAGGAGGCGTTTTAACCTCAAGGATAGGGACGTTTACAACTAGATAAGCTTGTTATAAAGCACCACGGATACAATTAAAAGAAAGGGTCCTATCAGAAGAGAGATATAGAGACTTTCCCGTCCTCACACTCACCACTACAACTCCTGTAAGCCAGGAGCAGCAGTGGCACGCATTATCACATCGGGTGGTGAAGCTCGGCGAGTCTCAGGGACAACTAATATCATTATCCCGCAACGAAATTAATCAAATAGAAACATAGGTGGAAATGTTAATTGTCCACTTCCCTCCATAGCAAAACTTATAAGATCCGACCAACATGTTCTATAAAGCGTGGGTAATTATGCAACATTCTGAATGATCATTCATGACTTGTTCTGAATTGTTTGTTTCACTTGTATTTGCTATTTATGTTATGTTTGTATACGTATTTATATTTTATTTTTACTTGCGTAATACACCTACTTAGTATCCGCACGTCACCCGGGGTGCCTCATTGAAAATCAGCGCTGTGGTATCAGACTGATACTGCAGCACGAAGCTGAATGAGGATTCCCATTGTTGGCACAATAGGTATAATTTATTTTTATAATTTTATGTTTTTATTCTCTTTTTGTTACTATGTGCACGTTATACTGTTTGTGTGGAATAATAAAATCTTTCTTTCTTTCTAATATGCTTCACAAAGACAGTTCCGTGCAACTATCTCAGTGCAACAAGCCCGGGGCCATCCCGTATGCACTGAAGGAGGCCACCGCGTGTTTTAGTTGGTATGCCGGTATACAGATATAGGGACTCAATACTCGCTCGGATGCTATACTCCCAAATTCGACATTGTGCCAAGACCGGTGAAACATCAACCACTCACCCAAGTGATTGTAGCAATAACGTCTTTTGCCCCCGAAAAAAGGTACATGTATGCATGCGGTCTGAAAATCGTTCTAATTAAAATATTGTTACGCGCCGCTATCTTACGCACGGCCTACCAGCTAAAACTCCGCGGTGGCCCTCTTCGGCGCATTAGGGACGGCTGCGGGCTTCCTCTGACGGAAGTGTCTAAGTCTTCGTCTCAGAAGCCCCCACGCACCAGCCGATGACATCGGGCGTTTCCGGAAGTATTCGGCTGTGCGGGCAGGCTGGCAGAAGAGAAGATGTCACGCGCCGACTATTCCATTATTCTCTCTGGTTGGACGTTGTCAAAAAATGTCTAAAATTGTATTCTGTAATTATTTTGCTAATATAATGTTTATTGTAAAAAGACCGTTTAATAATATGTAGAGTTTTATGGACCCTTAGCCACTGCGGGAAAAGCTTACCTGATCGATACGACTGTCTACAACAGTAGCAACATCAGAACTTTGAGTTATTAACTGCGTGGCTCTGCACTCGACATCCTTAGACGTATGTTAAGTCCCATAATGCCTTGTAATTACGCTGGATGTGTCCAACCGAAGCGCTTATTCGAGAGAACAGTTTTGTTAAACGATTTTCAACTATAAAGTCGCGTTGATTTTACCGACAGGAGGTGGGTGGGATCAATGGAGATAGTACAGGCTGTGGAGCCTGACTGCCTTGGTGGCGTAGTTGTAAAGCGTACGAGTACGACTACTGTGCTTAGGTTCTGGGTTCGAATCCCAGGTCGGGCCAAAAAAAATGTTTTTCCCATCTTAAAGTTAGTCAGACACAGCTCAGAGTCAGGAAGTTGGCGGTGTGATACCCCGTGCCTTGGAAAGTAAGTAAACCCGTTGGTCCTGCGCCTGATCCCTCTTCGGTCAAGTCGAACTGCCGTCTCACCGAACTATGAGAGTGAAGGAACAGAGAGTGCACCTGTGTATTGCGCACATACTTGTGCACTATAATATCTCTTAACCGTTAATATAAAAAAATTAAAAAAAATAAAATTCAATAGCATTCCGATATTTGATGCAAATACTAAGTTTAAATTCTTTTAACCTTGAAGGCAGAAATAAGATCCGTTAATAATTGTCGCAACCTTCATAGAAGACTTCTGACTGTCAGTCAACGCAAACCTCCTTATAAGTACTACTAAAAAATAAACATTTCCAAGCCTAATGGCTTGTTTCAGAAGTTTCTAGTACATTTTATTTGACAGTTATCGTATTATATAACTAACTAGCTTATACTCCCGGCTTCGCCCGCGTGAAGAAGTGTTTTGGGATAAAAATCACACTATATATATTATCTCGAGATAGAAAGTAGGCTTTAACCTTTCCAGGGTCTTAAACTATCTCCATATCAAATTTCATAAAAATCCGTTCAGTAGATTTTGATAAAATAGATAACATACAGACAGACAGAAAAGGGACTTTGTTTTATAATATGCACATATGTAGATAATAATATTATTTATTTTATTACTATTTATTTGGGAACACAGATTGAAGTGACTTTTGTATTTTGTGGGGTTATACTTTATATGAACGCGAAGCATTTATTTGGATGTTATGGAACTGGCACTAAAGATAGTAAATGAACAATAATAGTTTGAATTCTTTTGATATTCCAAATTAGAATTTTAAAAATATGTAATATTTTTTTTTTAATTTGTAATGAAATATGGAGGGATTTATTTGTTTTTTAGATTTTTATTTTGAGGTATTAATCTGATTAACTTATGCATAGATTTGTTAAAATATTTTTATTTAACTAAGCACTTCTAGCTTTTAATAACCGAAAATAAAAAATAGAGTTATCTCCTATCGTTACTAAACACATATTATACAAATTAAAACAAAATTTACGATGTCAAAAAATTTTCCCTAAATAAAGGTAATTTTTTAATTCTTTTTTTCTAGCATCCAATAAATAATTAATACTTATTAGTTTTTAGAATGTCTTATTTTATTAATCTTTGCATATTTAGTATTCAATTATGAACGTCAACTGGGTTGTGATCTGTTTAGTATTTGTTACTTATTAAGTCATAATAATTATGTAAAGGAGTTATGAAAATTTTAACTTATTATTTTGACATATATATTAACAATTAACTGCAATTTTATAATGTAATTAACACGTTAGTTGCCTCATGACTACTCTATTAAAATATACATATATTTAATATATGATAAGTTTAAAAATACATAATGTATAAAATAAATATTAATTTAATAAAAAAAATAGCCAAGTTGTTTGTAGAACGGACTGCTGAGACGAATGGCCGCAGGTTCAAAACTCAAGGTCACGCACCTCAGACTAAAATTATGTGTGTATTCTTTGTGAGTTATCGCTTGCTTTAACGGTGAAGGAAAACATCGTGAGGAAACCTGCACATCTGAGAAGTTCTCTATAGGAATTTTAAGGGTATAATATAGTCTACCAATCCGCACTAGGCCAGCGTGGTGGACTTAAGGCCTAATCTCTCTCAGTAGTAGAGGAGGCCCGTGCCCAGCTGTGGGACAGTATACAGGGCTGATATTATTAATCAAGAACGCCTTAACTTAAATTGGATTGTTAAAATCCTTGATATTAAACGTACCTTTTTTATTACCCAACATACTGTAAATAAAGAGTTAATAACATTACAATTATAAATGTTGCATTCGACTTTATTATCAATAAAGGTGTTCAATCCATTATTAATAAATGATATAAAATCATCAAGTACTTTAAAATTATAATTAATGGGTAATAAAATATTATAGTTAAAGTTTAAAGGGGGTCGTTGTAACATAGCTTATATTCTGATATGAAAATACACTATAATACCATAGTATTTTTTTTATTAGTACCGTAAAATGACCTCACTGCAGCTGATGGTAAGTGTGGTCCAATAGAATGTCGACTGACGAGAGATGATTACTCCTCGGCAGTCGACACAATTATGCCGGCCTGTTGGATCCGAATGTAGAAAGGTTGATCCCGGAACGCGACACTTACGTGGGCCACTATGGGTTTTATCTTGTGTACGCTATCTGGACGGATATAAAATATATCCTACCACCAGCAAAGCATTATAATTATAAACGTTACATATAAAAAATATTGATTACAAATTAAACTAATTTTCAAACAACTAAGCTTGTATTAAACTTGTAAAAGATTCATTGACCTTCCAAATATAGTTTGGTGCCGAGGGTTGTATCCGATCTGACGGCTGAGGGGAAAATGCGAAAACTCTCCCCCGAACGGCGGCCATGTTGTGACGTCACCGGCCGCCACACTGACCGGACTCAGGGAATGAACGCGGTAATTTTTTTTTGTTAATAAAATTTGTTAAGAATATTTTTGTGAAGGATAATAGTGAAGGTGCGAATTATTCGTGTATTCATGTATTCGTAAAAATATTAAATTAATATAAAACGTTTAAGGCGATAAAATTATTGAAAACAGAATTAATTTGTGCGGTACATTTTTCTTGTTGATTTGATTTTAATAAATTTCTCATATTTAATAAAATAAACAGTACAATCCGTTAATTTCATGAAATCGTTGATTTCATACTTAGATAGAAAATGAAGAAAGAAAAATTAATAGCTACCAAAAATACCAGCATAGCAAACAAAATGCTGCAATTTCAAAACAAAACAAATAAACAATATTTCGCTTCCCGTCCGAACAATAAAAATTTAAAAAGCACCCCAAAACAGAACTTTCCAAATCAATCCTGTCAAACTGACAAAAGGAAAAAACAAAGCCGCCGAGTACGTCCCAGTGCGCTCTTTGATGATGCCGGCGGCGGCTGATTGGCCCGTCGCAGATGGGGGGCGTGGCCTCGCGCGACCACGCCTTCGTCGGCTAAGGGTCCAGAGAGTTATTCCAGCAAACGACACTCGGCGCTTGCCGGCTGCGCCACGCTCCACCACGAGTCGACACACGTGCCTCAATTCGCAGTGCTGTTCAGTGACCGCAAACTCAGTGACCAATGACAATGTGTGTTGTGACCCGGTGACACTAGTGAAGTGATAAAAATAATTCTTCCAACCTCAACAATCTTCCAGTAATATTCAAACTGGTCAAAAACCAGTGCAATATCAAACAAAGAATTAGTGCTAGCAAATAATTTAATATTAATTAATAGATTAAAAATGTATTGTTGAACAAAGGTAATAGCCGACCTTTATCGCCGGACGCGATCGATTTGCAATTAAAACGAAAATCTCGTTCGGGGCCGTTGTTTTGAATTTAGAAATCAATCAATTTCATTTGCATTTATTCAAATGAACGTTGTGCGCGAATTAAAAATTGTGCAAAACGAATTAATTTAGTTATCGATGTTTTAAAATCGATTTTATTTAAGTGTGAATTAATAACTAGATAGGGTTAGATATAAGAGGGAAGATTAACAAAAGGACATGAAAGTGCGGTAGCGATTGTTGACCGTCACCTCACGAGTGGGACGACGGTAGGTGGTGACCTGACAAAAACATAGACGATCGTGGTGATCCTGTCGACACGTTTCAAATACAAACATACTGATAATCGCTGATGCGCAACATCGATAACAAACAAAATTCGAGATATCATTTTTGATATCAGTCTTCTGGAATCATTCAGAGCAATCACAAACTTCAAAACTGATGATCCAAGCAACAATCACTGAAGCAATTAATCCACTGATCATGACAAACTGAACCAGAAAAATCGTAATACACTATAGACCTCAAGCAAAAGTGGGGAAACCGTCAGATGAACTAGTCGATGTTGTTTTGGCGGTAGTGGATACAGCTACCAAGATAGCCGGCGAGCCGAAGTTGCAAGTGTGCGGCTGGGGTGGGCAGGCTGGTTACGCTCTGGAAGGATGCGTGGACGCCAGCTTGTTGCGCCCCCAGCCGCACTCGAGCCAGCTCGGCACTGTCTACGCAACAAAACGACGGAGGAGGAATGGAAAGAGGTTAGTACGTCACATCTAGAATCGATTATAATCGATATAAATAAGAAAATTTCTGCTCTATTACCTTAACTAGAGTAGATCAGAAAGGCTCTGGAATCGATAATCGATTTAAATAAGAATAGTTCTACTCTATTACCTTAACTAGATTGTTCTTACTAAGTAACTTGCCATAGACCCTATATCTATATTTGTTGGCTCTTCAGGGCAGGTCGAACTTTTGAGCGGGCTTAGCTTAATGTAAGTATGGGCCAAGAGAAGCCCCAAAGCTCGGAGGTCCCATATCACTGATACAGCGGTAGCTATGTCCTTGTTTTTACTGCTGTTTAAGAGAATGCTTTTCTAGAAGTAGATGTATGAAACCTAATAAGAAAATTTATTTAAAGTACATACCAAATCAGTAATAAAAAATTTACATTTGACTTACTGCTCTCGATTACGGCAGAATTGATGTAAACATGGGAATGGGAGAGGTTTCATAGCATCCAACAGGTTGTGATTATCAGGGTTATTTTAGTAAGATTAGGTTTAAAATGGCTTTCGGTTTTTTTTGAGGCTCTAAATTGTTGATGACTTAATTGGTTGTTACAAATTTAATTTGTTTTTACGGTTGTTAACGTAATTAATTGATGGGATGGTTGATGTTAAATTTAACGGTTTTATTAGAGTTTATTAATTTTGTAATCATTAGGGATGCATAGATAATCTTAAATGCTTTTATATTTTTTTCCTTTAAGAGCCTAATTTTTTTTGGTTTTATAAGAATAAAGTTAAAAATACCGCATTTATAATTGAAACTATATTTTAACAAAGGAAATTAATTGATCACCTAAACTTATTTGGAATAACTCTTTTTTTTTAAAAAGAAGAACACAAATATTATTATTTTATTTCTTAATAATATTTTTATTTCAAATGATATCAGTAACTCTATAATTTACATTACGTATAAATATTTTAAAGATAATATGGCTTTTCCAATATTCAATTTAATTTTGAATTTTATCGTAGAGACTAATTAATATTCCTCAATTTATTTACTCTAATACAAAAAAGCCCAGCTTATCTTTCTATAAAAGGTTCATAAAATCTTAAGACACTAGTTTTGTGCAGATTATTCATTATAACCACTAAGATATCGGCTTCTAATGGGCTTTTTAGTGCCGCCGACGGCTTGCAAATTCTGTCTAGTTTCTAAAATTGCCAAGATTTCTTCTAGTATTCTATTCAATAAAATATTAATGATTTGAACACTATTACCTAAATATTAAATATACTTTAATTCTTAATAAGATATACCGTTAACAATAGTTTACAGGTTCTATTGCGGTTTTTTATATTTAAGTTTTCAGCCTTCATAGTTACAGGGGATTAAAAGGAAAAAAAAATCAGTAAAATAGTTTTATTTCAATTTCTAAATTCGTGTAAGCATAAGAAATCATTATAAGGTATACCGTTTAAAGCATTTTTATTGATTCTTTATTTTGAAATTAATTATTTTCTCTACGATTTTTTGTTGACCAGCGTCGTATAAAGTATGAATTCTTATTAATCTACGTATTCCTATCCCTAATACTATGAGTAAAACAATTTAATAGTAATTGGTATAGATAACGTAAATTTTTTTTTTTTTTTACAAAAATAAATAGCTATAATTCTAATTTTCAATAGTTAAAATTTAAAAAAAGAATACCATAAAAGAATGTTTTAAATGTTAATACTTTGAATAGAAATACTGGCTATCAAAAAACAATTTAAAATATAAAACAACAAAGACATTTCCTTTGTTTACACAATATTTTGCAATGGCAATAACATAAAATAGTTTGCAGCGTTATTATAAAATCCCAGATTTGAAATGACAACGGAAAAATAAATCAAGTAATTAATTAAATAGAAATAAGGGCTGATTTATTAATTGTTATATAAAAGTTATGAATTTAATATAACAACATAAATAAATTAAAGATTACAGTTCTCTATGCCAAATAGCTTGAATATGTGACATTTAAATTCAGCCAGTTTATAATTTTCTAAACACATACACTAGTACACCCGTTTATCTCTATATGTATTCCATACCAGTATAATATGATTGGGGTCATGCGTTACCATATCGGGCATAAATCTGAGACTCTGTGCCAATATTTAAAATACACCTAATATCACATTTCTCGACCCGGCATTCGAACACAAGACCTTGGAGCAGTGTACCGCGCACAAAATATAACTACGTCACATAGGCAGTGTTTTGACATTACATGTTTTTGAAAAATTGAAACAATATAATCACCGTCGAAACTGAACCTTGGACCTAGTGCGATTCACTCACGAAACCTCACCTTAATTATCCCTGCATTAATGATGTTAGTATATTTAATTAGCCGACTTTGATAAATGATATTTTTATTAACACTCGTACGGCGCTGTTTAATTTATTAAACGCGTGTAATAATTTTTAACCACTATATTTAGTTTTAGATGCGATAGCCTAGTTGGGAGTGGAATGGACTGCCGAGACGAATGTTCGCAGGTTCAAAACCCAAATACACATGTGACTTTTTAAAAATTATGTGTGTATTCTTTGTAAATTATCGCTTGCTTTAACGGTGAAGGAAAACATCGTGAGGAAACATGCATACCTGAGAAATTCTGTAATAATTTTGAGCGTATGTGAAATCTGCCAATCCGCACTAGGCCAGCGTGGTAGACTAAGGCCTAATCCCTCTTAATAGTAGAGGAGACCCGTGCGCAGCAATGAGACAGTATATAATACAGGGCTGTTATTATTATTATACATATTTCCTTTTAGGGTTACTTTAACTGATCATAATTATTATTTTCCACCAGTCTATGGGATTTTACAGTTTTTTTTCTAGTACTCCCCTTTTGTATAAAATTTGTGTATATTTCTAAGAGCCATCAGTATTAGTCGTTCGTTGTTAGTGTTAATAATTTAAATTAATACATGAAATTTATTGACAAATAGGCTATATTTTAATCGAGTAAATGTAGATAGTATGGCGGGAATAGGGTGTCCTAAGAGAAGTACAGACTAAATAAATGATCTTCTTCTAAAAGGGCACTACTCCTAAAATGCGAAAATGTATGAGGACTTATGGATGTGGAAGAACGAAAATACATATATGAGGACTATGAATATAAAGGGTTGGAAATACTTCAAGATCGTATGTGACGCTTAACTGTTTCCTACCAGTTGCGAAAGGTCCAATAATCCGATTCCTGCCTGCTTCCCTTTCGTAATTAATATTAAACTAGCGACCCGCCCCGGCTTCGCACGGGTGCAATACTGATACTAAATACACTACAGAAAAACTGTGGACGTTGTATATAAAAACATAGCGGCCCGCTCTGGCTTCGCACGGGTATAACATAACAGAATAACAGTATTTCTCCAATATTTAATGGATGTTATACATATAAACCTTCCTCTTGAATCACTCTATCTATTAAAAAAACCGCATCAAAATCCGTTGCGTAGTTTTAAAGATTTAAGCATACAATGGGACATAGGGACAGAGAAAGCGAGATTTAGACCGCATTTATGTATATTAGTACCTATGTTGAGTCGGGTTTCCTACCCATTTTACCCTTTGTCACTACTGCTTGCCCCTGTGGGATGAGGGCGTGATTGCATAATATGTATATTACTTTGAAAATTAATGCCAGAAATAAATATTTGAAATATATTGTTATTTTATTATAAAAATGTAGGACAATAATAACTTATTTCATTGCATTTGTGACTTTGTATTATGTGCTTTTGTAACGTAAGATGTGATCATTTTATCATTCTATTGGTTTCTTTCCATGTTATTTCCTTAATTTTTGGGGATGAGTGTCATTAAGGACAAGCGCCTAATGTTGAACACGAAATGTTATGTATTGCTTGTGTACGATTTCGAAGATCTTTTATATTATAGACTTAAATGAGAATTATGTTAGAAATAGTTTTAGAACTGATTTGTTTAACACATTCCACTTTATTTTTAGACTACGACGCTGCTCTTATTAGGAGAAATAAATTTTTCATAAACAATATATAATTTTTTATATATTTGTTTAAATTATTAATAAAAGGTCATTAATATCTATCAAATGGGGCTTAAAAAAACATTAAAATGAAAATCTTTATTCATATTACTCGACGTACCTTACAGTTTTCTTAAAGAACCCAAACTAGGCTTAAATGCCTGTATTTTGGTTGCTTACATTACGATTTGTATGACAAAAAATTATTATATTTTCAAAACCCTTTATTTTACTCAGCCGGATGTACCGAATGTAACAATAGATGAAAAAAAACTTACAAAATCGTAACAAATCGATT
Organism: Manduca sexta; assembly: GCF_014839805.1. Lineage (NCBI taxonomy): Eukaryota > Metazoa > Arthropoda > Insecta > Lepidoptera > Sphingidae > Manduca > Manduca sexta. The sequence goes on along the minus strand of NC_051120.1, from coordinate 2,274,668 downwards.
CACAACAATTATAAGTTTTTGACTGCGTCCAAATCTTGCGCGTTGCCGTTACTTGCCGCACATTTTCACAGCAATTTAAACTTTACGCCTATAACGATACGGTTTACAATTCCCAATTTTCTGCCGTTAAGTTTAAAATTGTTCGTGACCGCTCCGCTAATTTATGGCAACTAGATGTGTCTTGGAGCGTACTTGTTAATTTTTTGAGGAGTTATGTTATTACCATCAAGTAGTCCATTTGAAATTTTACCCGACTGTAAATAAGAGATTAATGTTTTGTCGCATACCCAAGAGTATATATTAACGCTTTATGTAGTCTAAACAGGTTGATAGAGTTATAAATGGCTTTTGTATTTGTTTGTAGTCAGAGATACGTCAAAATGAAATAAATTATAGTAGATGGAAAATGACTAATTAACATGAAAATTAGTCAGCAAATAAACACATGTTTTAGGAGAGAAAATAGTGAAAATAGTGACGTCCTTTAAAACGACCTTTAAAATTATGCTTTCTTTAACTGCAAATTTGAATCTATAAAAAAATTATATTAAAATATATATAATAAAAATAACCTGTGTGTAAAATTTCATCCAAATCCATTCAGCTGTTTCACATTTAATTTGTACCAAACATACAAGCATCCAAACATTTTCACATCTTCGCATTTATAATAATATGAGCAAGAAGTAAAACAAAGAGGTCTTTGTATTTTACATCTTTAATCAGGTGATTAAATATATAAAATAAACTAACGTACAATAAACAATTACTTGAGTGATTGTCATAATTTTTACAAGGAAATAAACAACATTAATAGCATGATTTATGTCGTATTTTATATTGCGTCGCAAGCAGCCATTTCTATTATGAGTAATCAGGACATTACTCCATTCTAATGTGCAGTTCTGGACCTAATAAAATCCTACTATGTCGCGCACATTCCCAATAACTACTATTTCAACCAACATATTTTTTAATATTCCTTTTATTTATTGTGATTTGCCCTATATGAAGCTTAATGCCTCGGCATACTTTTTATCAAGCACGCTCGCTCAAACCATACCCCATCTAGAACCCCAACATCTTTGAAACCACGAGCATATCACACGAGACGGCCTATAACGTTGATTCTATTACTAATTTATTGGGTGAGTAACCATGTTTCGGACGCGGTCCGCGTGTGACCAACAATGATTGGTAATCGACTAACGGGTTTCGGGTTTTGATTGGTATGTGCGAACTTTTTGCATATTATTTGAACGTTTACACGCGCGTTTGGTTTGATGAAAGTATTTAGCGCAGGTTTTTAGAAGCAAAGGTTTAGGTAGATTAAGAAGTTCAGCATCTAATCAATTCAAAATATCGTATGTTTTTTGTACAATAAATTAAAAACCGTCCTACTAATGTGTGAATTGATAAAAAATAATGTCCAACACATTCACAGACTTCAAGACACTGTGAGCTCATTCTGCGTAGATCGGACCACCAAAAGCTAAAATTTAAAAAGTTGTATAATTGTAAAATGTAGGTAGATATTGTAACTGACTTTGCGGGTGACACCTCAGTCCCTCCCGTGACCATGAAGGCACCTCCGAAACGTCAGGAGAAAAGTAAAATATTAAAACCATGCTAAATTCGAAAAATAGTTTAATTTTAATGTCTAACAGTGGCGAAGAGTTTAATTTTCCGAAAGGTAACCCGACACAACATAATATACTATCTATGTATAAATGCATTTTTCCAAATCGTTCTAATGATAATTAGATTTCATATGAACTTATAAAGGAAGCCGGCAAGAACCTTATATGGACCTTTAATACCAAAAGAATTATGGAAGTGGCTGGCCTTAAAGAAAAATAAAAAAAAATATTTGAGAAGGCAGAGTATGAGCCTCCAGAAATCTAGAGACAATAGCTGTCACTTCACGTTAGTCTTCCATGGTTCGATCTAGGTGGAGCCGGCTTATTCATGCCGACATTTAATAATTTTTATACTTAACCCCGGTTAGAGTTACCAGTAGAATCAACTGGGATTCAATTCTACGAGTTTCATATACTATATCAGTTTAATAAATTCAATTCCGAACTCTATCATATACACACATCCACGCTTTTTATCCTCAAAGTGGTAGGCTGAGGCGTAACTAGTTCACCTACATTTTGCTGAGCTTATTCCGTCGCATGATGTGCTAGGATGCTCGCTATCACCATATCGGGCACAAATTACAGGCTCAGAGCTGACACTGAGTAGAAAACCCAATATCGCCTGACACGGGAATCGAACCCGTGACCTCACCACTGCAGTCATATTGTAATACAAACTACACCACCGAGGAAATCACTCTCTCTACTCTACCAAATCTGTTCATATTATACCATACTTCGCACTCTACTGTACTACGAAACTTACTTCACACATGTAAAGCTAGCTAAAAGGCCAATAAGTCACTCATTGCTATCTATAGACAGTTCCACCAGATGACCCACTTGTCTCTGTCCGCTTCAGTCACAATATCGTACAGTCATTCAGTATGAAAATTTCCATTTTATTCCAGTCATCATGATGAGTCTAATAATCCGACTAACCGCGCCACACATTAATTTATGTTTAGTTGTTGTGTACTCGTCGTATTAGATAAGCCACTTTAAACATTCAGAATTATGGTATCAAATACTCTGATTGACTTAGAGTTATCTGTTGAGTACCTATATTTTATAATTAGCTTTTGCTCGAGCATTCGCATGTGTCTAAAAGTTTTCCGAATTTCTGAATAAATTTTCCCATTCTCCTCCCATTCTACCATAATATATTAGTTATAATACCACCTCACTTCGCTTTTTACATTAACAATTTTTATAATACTTATACTTCAATACAATTATTAGGTCCAATGTTTTCGTACAACAAATATAGTGTTCAATAAATAGACGATGCAGTAAAAAATCCAGACTTGGATCTAAATGATATAAATATAAAACTTCGTGATTATATTTCTATATATAGTTAAGAACAACTAGCAGTAACTATTTCTAACAATAAAACGCAGAAACGGCAGTATAGATTTTATAGGAGAAATAAATACATCCAAGATTGATTTCTACCAACCAATTTGTACTTTTTAGTGCATTAAATGACAAGACGAGCTTGCCGGTCGCCTGATTGTAAGCGATGCGACGGCCCGTAAACAGTAGAAAAACCATCCAACACCTTGAATTACAAAGTACTGTTTGGTATTCCACTGCGCACGCCATCCTGAGACATGAGATGTTAAGTCTTATTATGTCCAGTAGTTACACTGACTACAATGTCCTTCAAACCGGAACACAACAGTAACTACACACTTGACGGCAGAATAGGCATTGCGGTAGTACCTACCTAGGCGGACTCTCACATATGAGAGACCTACCACCAGTTTTAATCAGTAATATGCACAATTGGACCTCAAAGTCTAATGCAGGCGTCCAAGATCAAGTGTCATCCATTCGCAAATACATAACGCATTAATGACATCTTTATCAGTAATTGTGCAGTTAAATACACACATTATCTTGTCTCACGGGTGTGTGCTTGTGAAAATTACGCGTGGTTAACGTTTACCTTTATAAAGTTATAATGGACAATCATTCTTTACTTGTTGCTGTCGATATGGCTTAATATCAACTATAAATTGTGTTAGGGGTGAGAAAATTGGCTGAATATATTGTTAATTGCATTTTAGTAATGAATAGTATGTGATTAATAAATATTGTTTAATCTTTTTAACAAAACAATTTAACAGGATTCAAAAAACATTAAAAACCAAAAAATAATTTCACATTACTATTATACTAGTTACCTACTTTGGAGTCTGGGCCTAATTAATTAGTAAGGAGTAGTACTAATCAAACCCAATACAAAAACAGCTCTGCTATAGCCACAAGAAAGCAAATTTCGCAATTTTACTTGGACGACATATAGGTATTTATTACAGTTATTTTAGTTTAAAAACTAAACTGAACCTATTCAAATCGGTTAATAAATGACTGTGTACTGATGTAACAGACATAAAAAGGAGACATCGAAATGATAAATTCCTCCTTTTTTAAGTCGGTTAAAAATTCACTACATCTGATGTAAAATACAGTCGGAGAAATTTTAATTTTTCGCTACAAGTATGCGGATTTGCTTAAATTATTACTAATTTTACTCACAAACCCTATCCTGGCTTTCTGGCAAAGTAATCAATTGACCTGATGATGAGTACAGTACATTGTAATTGGAAATTGAAATTGAAATATTGTTGCCTCGTTCAAATGTTACCAGTAATATTTTAATCTTATTGCCATTTATATTATGTTCATAGCATATTCAGCTACCAGATACCTTTACTAGCCTGATACCTAGCTATATTCTCCGTTCTACCTTTTCATGATTTTAAAAATGACGAAGCCGTCAACTTCTGCCACCTTCACTAAGTCTCCCTTTTCTTTTCACCATGTGTGTTCTGTTCCATAAAGGGATAGGACGAGCCTATCGCCACTTCGAGCACAAATTCCAGACTCCGGGCTGATAGTAGAAAAATCCAATATCTCCCCAAAAATGGTAAATACTAGACATAAACTGACTGAACAACTCAGAAAGATACAAACTTAAAAATAAACACGTTTAACATTTCATTAGAGAACAATCAATTAATTCGCGATAAAATTCGCAAAAACCCGCGAAAGATTACATACTCGTGTTGCCCGCGGCGTTGATCGACAACGGACGATAATAAGGCGGTGGGGGTAATTTAAAAATGATCGGTGAATTGCGCTTACTTGTGTTTGTTTTGGATATTTAGATGAATCCGTTGAAATACATGAAGGTGTGTGCAACAAAATGTTTATCTTCGACGTTTGAAATGTCTGAGCGATAATTGTACTAAAAATAAGTTTTATATTTTAATTCGCCAGATTTTTTGCGTCGTTTGAACTAGGTTTTGTAGCTCTAGGACTATTTTAATATCATTGGACAACATTTTTATTAAGTAATTAGTTCAATTATCGTGAAATTTCTAATTAAAGTCAATGCTTTACTGTTGGTAAGTTTCCTATATGTGAGAGTCTGCCTGGGTAGGTACCACTGCAATGTATATTTCCGCCTCCAAGCAGCAGTGTGTAGTCACTGTTGTGTTCCAGTATGAAGGACTTTGTAGCCAGCGTAATTACTGGGCGTTATAAGAACATCTTATGTCTCAGGATGGCGAACACATTGGAATACCAAACATAAATTTGTAATTCAAGGTGCTGGATGGTGTTTCTACTGTTTACGGGCGATCATATCACTTACAATCAAACGAGCAGTTTGCTCGTCTCGTCATTTAATGCAATAAATAAAACAATCGAACCCAAGACCGCTATTCAAACAAACCCAAAGAGGGACTTATTCATTTCTATAAATACACTCGAAAAAACCTCTCTCATAGTTAACGGGAGAAGACCCTTTTAACTCCAGACCATATTAATGAGACAACCATGCTGTACTAACCGTTATTTTTTTACGCCATTTGTAAAATATCGCGACATCCAAGTAAGAATCATAAACTGAAATAAAACAGGCGAAATGATCGCAAAAACGGGTAAGAAATTGCGCAAGCGCACACCACCTGCTATTAGCAGATGGCCGCTTATAAATATTTGTGTTAAATGTAAATTGTCTGATTGATTGGATATTATGACTTCGGATTTTAATTCTTAATTCCAATCGCCTTGAATGATTGTCAAAGTTACAATATTTAAAGTATACAGTTCGACTACAGTAAAGCGTATTTTGCAGTGTTCGGCCGCGTAGTGGGTACAACACCGCCCTGAAGCCTCGGGTTCAATTCTCTGGCTGAGTAAAGTGATATTGTATTTACTGCTGAGTATCAGACCAGAATTTGTGCTCGAAATGGCCATAGGCTTGTCACCTATCCCATCATGGGACGGAGCACACATATGTCGAAAATTAATTTCTCTAGTTGCGCTTCTGCCTACCGCTTCGGTGATAAAGACGTGATGTGTAAATTAGTAAAATTCTGCAGCATGACAAAATGAAATCTTGATAGTCAAATTAAATATGTCTAGTGTTAGGTTTCTCTTATGTTTACCGGGTCGGTAGATACTAACGGAACGACTTTTCTGTCACTAAACTATGGTCATTCATTGCTATGTTCCGGTTTGAGGAATATTTTAATCCGTGTATTTACTGGGAATAATGAGACTTAACATCTTATGTCTTCGGGTGACGAGTGCAGATTGTTTCGCAGTACTTTGTAATTCAAAGTTCTAAGTTGTGTTATTTATAAGCGGTAATGTCTCTTACTTACAAGTGCGTGGCTTGCCCGGCTTGTCATTCAGTTAACCGCCTGGATTACGACCATTTTACACAAGGTGTTAAAACTCCCCATAGTGGCCCATGTAAGTGTCGCGTTCCGGGATCAAGCTGTGTATATCCGGTTCCAACAGGCCGGCATAATTGTATCGACTGTCGAGGCAATCATCACTCGTCAGTCGACATTCTATTGGACTCCACTCCACTTACCATCAGGTGCAGCGGAGTCACTTTAGCGTGCACCGTAATAATAAAAACGATGGGTGTAAAATTTTAATAAATGATCTTGAAACCACTCAAAATAAGTTATTTGTAAGTGTATCTTAAACCTTTATTCTGATTGGTCCATTTTTGAGATAGATCGAAAAAAGCGTTTAAAAGCGCTTGTTGGAAATGGCGGTTAGTCGTTTAAAAAATATTTATTACAGCACAGAACTGCGAAATAGTACTTTAATACCCGCCCTGTGTGGCATACACATGCCGGCATAATTGTGTTCATAATCGCGTATCGTTTACCTTTATCAGTTGCTATTAAACTTAACAATTTTAAAGAAAAGCGAATGTATAAAGATTTAAAAAATGGCCGGCAATGTTGGTTTAATTCAAGGCAGATGTCGGTTCAGGAGCGTTTGAACGCGCTAACGAGTTGGACCGTTGAAAGGTTTTTTTAATTATAACTAGCTGACCCGACAGACGTTGTCCCGTCTTAACTATGAATTTGCAGCGCGTATTCTGTAAATCGCTGAAATTGACTTTTCTTAAATTTTCTAACGTTCCGCTCAACTTCCTTAATTTTTTCTTTATAAGATCCTTCTCCTGACAATAACAAACACAACAAAAAAAAATTGTGAAACCGGTCCAGCCGTTCACGCGTAATGGCGTGACCAAGGGAAATAGGGATTCATTTTTATGTATATAGATTTGTCACCTAGTAAACGTGTTCTGGACTGCCAAGACGAATGTCCGCAGGTTCAAATCCCAAGGATCACACCACTGACTTTTCTAAAATCATGTGTGTATTTTATTATCGTTCGCTTTAACGGTGAAGGAAAACATCGTGTGGAAACCTGCACGTCTGAGAAGTTCTCTATAGGAATTTGGAAGGTGTGTGAAGTCTATCAATCCGCACTAGGCTAGCGTGGTGGACTAAGGCCTAATCCCTCTCAGTAGTAGAGGAGGCCCGTACCCTGTAGTGGGACAGTATATAATACAGGGCTGATATTATTATTATTATTAGCATGTCCTGGAATAGAGACCGCGTCTTGGCAACCGTAACTTGTAAGTCTGGTCAGATGGCGGAACGATTTACACAAGAAAGCCGGCAGCGACTAGATGCATAAAGCAACATACCGGGTCTGTGGCGTACCTTGGGAGAGGCCTATGTCCAGCAGTGGAGTGCAACGGGCTGATGATGATAATGATGACCTGGTTTTACCGCCTCTTGAAATGTATAATAAAGGGTGATCATTTATCAGCCTAGCTGTACGAAAATTTTATTTACTTACACAAAAACACATCCTGAAGGAAAATAAACTGCGTGTTATCATCCTCTATTGTGGTAAGAATTTATACTAACGACGGTTCCTAAATACTATTAATTTTAAGATATTGGTAGTAAATTAACAACCTTCAAGAAACACCATCCAGTAACCATTGGAATACCAACACAAAACGCTTGTTTTTATAATGTTGTGCAAATGAACAAATAATCCCTTGAATGTTTACCCTGTTCAAGTGAAATTTATTAAGTAGTGTATTCGTAATTCAAATTTATTGCCACGGTTCAGTGTCTTGCGTGACTTTGGTTTTTTAACTTAATTCTTACACTAAGCTTTATTGTTATGATGTTAAGGCGATAAAGGGCTTGCGATTCCTTTGATGAGACAGACTTAGCTTGTCTGCTTTTTGTACGAATGATTTGTGTGTAAAACTATCATTGTACGTTGCATGTTTTAGTTCATTATATCACGGAACTATTACTAAAGTATTGGTTTGTAAACATGAGAAGTACGAAGGATGATTAATTTTGCTTCATATTACGCTGTAAAAGATACTAATGTCTGACATTAATAATCACGGAGTATTAAGAGCTTAGTCGTAAAGAATTGTATTAGATTTTAGAAACGTCAGTTACATCTTCGGTAAAATTACCTTATTTAATTATACTCTTCCTGTGGTTTTAGGGCCCGTTAATTTAATAAATATATAAATAATATATAATCAGATTTATTTTTGTAGTTTATATCGAGTGCCGAGGTCAGAAGAGGGCCTTTCTTTCGGTACCAAAGACCTTTATTTAAACTTTAGAAAATCCAGGATCGTGCAAAGTGGCAATCTATAATCTTTGCCTAACCCTATGGGATAAAGGTGTGATACTATGTATATATGTATGTGGAAAATCCTTTAACCTTTAGTTGCGTATAGATGAATGAATCCTCGTGACCACTCCAATAAATCCATCAAATAAGTTCTAATAAACAATACTTACAACTCAAAACCGTATTTGCAACTAATTATTTTTTCCGTTACTATACCAATTACTGGCACATTCGAACCCATTAGCCGCTCGACCTACTCGCACGTTCGAAGGCAGCACAACTTTTTGTCCACAGTACGTGACCACCATTTCGATTGTCCTAATTAGATCAAAGGTGACACCGCCAAGTTTAAAACTAACTTCAAGATGCTTTGCCTGAAATGGACAATTTATTCACCGGTTAACAGTGAATTTAATTAGAGTTGGCAGAAGGCAATAATTTTGTAAGTCAAAATGGGTTTTTGTGCAATTGTTCATTTTTGAATTGTTTTTGCAAATATGTTTAGTGGAACTTATTAGAGTATATTGTTGCAGGCCAGTTGGAAATTAAGGCATACTTTAGTATCATAAAGCCGATTTTTCCCTGTCAAATACTTAAAACAACATACGTGGTGAAAAATCCACCTTAATGTCATTTCGATTAAGCTATTCCGTGGTCAGTCGGTTTACATCCACTAACTGCTAATCCTACTATTTAATATGGTACTTGCCGCACCAATCGCCATCGCAGTGGAGTTCCATACTACGTGGATTCTATCCGCAGTAGCACGGTGCGTTGTGATCGCTCTTACTGCGCATGTGCAAACTTTGGAATCACTTCCCTTCATCGGTGTTCTGTTAGTGCTGTGACTTGTCCTTAAAACGAGACTTAAATAGAGAGCTCACCACCGGGTAGGCAACAACTTGGCTGTGGCTCTGGCATTGCAAAGTCCATGAGCAGCGGATGCTTATCATCAGGTGGACTGCTTGTTCGTTTGCCTGCTAAGATAATAAAAAATAAAAACCAAAAATGTTACTTCAATATGACCATTATAGAAGGGAGCTATATCTCTCATGTAATAGCACCCTTTCTTTTATTTTTATCCGTGGTGTATAAATTGACATAATGCGTGCTACTGCTGATCCTGGCTTACAGGAGTTGTAGTGGGGGGTGACTGCCTCGGTGGCGTAGTTGTAAGTGTACACGGTTCAAGTACGGCTGCCGCGCTGAAGTCCTGGGTTCGAATCCCAGGTCGGGCCAAAATATTTGTGACTGGGTTTTTCCATCTTAAAAAAAAATTACTCAGTCGTAGCTCGGAGTCAGGAAGTTGGCGGTGTGATACCCCCGTGCCTCGGAAAGCACGTAAAGCCGTTGGTCCTGCGCCTGATCTCTCTCCGGTCGTGTCGGATTGCCGTCTCACCGAATTATGAGAGTGAAGGAACAGAGAGTGCACCTGTGTATTGCACAACACACTTGCGCATAATATTATATCCCGCGTACCTGGCTGATCTCCGTTGAGATTGGCCGCCGTGGCTGAAATTCGGCTAGGAGGGATTCATTCAGTGGTGGGTGTGAGGACGGGAAAGTCTTTATACCTCTCATTAGTCATAATTACCTTTAGAATACGCTATAGACTTTCTCGCCCTCACACCCAACATCTGTGTACCGAGATCGACTGCACGCATTTTGTTATTCCGAGCGGTAAAGATACACAAGTTTCTAGAACACTGATCTGTCTTTATTTCACAACGAAATTATATTTACTTAGTAGATCAATTTTAGTCATTAAATGTATGGATTAGAGAAAAAAACATGTCTAATTTGCGTCGACCTCCAGTGGGATAAACCCGACGTTTACATCTTCTAGTCTAATTAAAATATCATTACCAAATTTAGATTTTTGTTTCACCTTTAAATTGAATATCAAAGGTTATTTGCATATCCCGGTCAAATATAATAATGACAAAAAACGTATAATGAAACGTAATAAGCCGAAATGTACTTTTAAAATGCAATTAACTAAATTATCGGTTTTTACAAAAGCTTCATATAAAAACAAAAACAGCTGGACATGCAAAAGTGTTTTGTGGTTTATATCCTTGAAAATTTATTGTTTTACTTTCACTAAAAATATTTTAAGATATTCAGGTCTTCACACATTTTTTGAATCCCTTCTATTGTTAGCAATGCAATGTGCTTGTTGAATTCAATGTCAGTAATTTTCTTTTAAATATTTTTCTCGCTATATTCATAACACACATATATCACGCCTTTATTTCCGAAGCGGTAGGCAGAGTTTCAACCATGGCGTCCACTTTTCGCTTCTGTGTTCCGACCCATGATGTGATGGGTCTCCATATCATACACAAATTCCAGTCTCTGGGTTGATATCGACTAGTACCAAATATCAATTTACCTGAGATTCGAACTGACATCAGTGCGGTGTCGTACCAAGTACGACGATACCACTGGGGAAGTCAATTTTAATAAATGCTACCAAAATATCTCGTTGCTAATTTTAATCAACAATTATATACCTCTACACAAACCATCTTACTAAAAATGTTGTATGCGTCTATTAGCCATTTACTGATTTCTTAGGCTATGTTGACATTCAAAGTCTGGGAAAGCGGGATAAAACATTATATAACTAATAACCATGACTGACTTATACAATGATAATTACTAAGCATTTTATTTAGAAAATTTAATTTTTTCTGTTTTTATAAATAACATATATTAAAATTGAATCATCTCAGATGGGGAGGCTCAAGACCCAAGCCACCGGCGGTTAGGAATTTAAGGTGAGGAATCTCCTCACTATTCTGCATCTGATCATTACTAATTATTATTAATATAATATTAATAACGATAATTATCATTACAAAAACCATTAGTAAATCTACACTTCAATCTTCCGTAAATAAGAAATAAAAATACTAAGATAATCTCGATAAGAAGAAAAATTTAAAGCCAAGTTTAATAAATAAAACTAATATAACGCTACGCATAAAAATCACCACTCTATCACTTTTACGGAAACTTACCGCTAATCTAAATCAACTAAAAAGGTTATCTATGCATACAAGAAATGCTAAATCCATCGTTAGGGGCTTGTCACACTGGTGAATTGCGAGCGATTCTATAGCGAGGCGAAAACGTAGCGAGCGCGCAGCTCACCGCGCAGCGAACATGCCGCGAGTTCGCAACGTCTTCGCCGCAAATAGCGAAATATTTTGTACACTCTTGTACGCCAACTCTTCCATTGACATTGATTATCATATGTCTATGGGTAGTAATTTTATATCAGATTTAACAACACGAATGAAAGTCTTGACACTGGCAGGTAAGAAGAAAAATTTAAGTAAACATTTTTGTTCATTTGCAAACTATCCATTAGACGCTCTTCTTTAAAATGTATAGTCCCAAATTCATTATATCTTCTTCTCGAAATAAAAAACTAACAGCAATGTTTCTTCGTCGGAATATATTACTATCGCTCACAACTGTATGACAGGAACCTAACGCTACGACACTGTCACTCCCATAAGAAAATAATTGAATGATAGCTAACGCCTTCCTACTTCACACCAGCGTGGTTTAATTAAGTTAATATTGCGATTTTATAAAAATAGCTTGAGAGTATACGCGCAGTTATTTTGCATTGAGGTAGTAGTGTTTACAATTTCATTTTCGACGTGGATTCCCGTTTTGCGAAACCTATGTAAGTCATAAAATTAAATATTCGTAATTACGTGTTGAAAAATAAGTGTGTGATAGGGTGTCTTGGATTTTTTTTCTTATTTTCTTATTAATTAAGAACAGACCTATTTACTATAAAAAAAGGTTTGTGACTAAAACAGTTTAAAAATAAGGTTTTATTGCAGATCTCGAAAACACTTTTGAGATATGAAGTTGAAAGAGAAACATTAATATTGTCTTTGTAGTTTTATAACAGAGCTATGTTTTTTATTAACATGTTAGTAATAATAAGGCAATACACGGATTGTTATTTATTTTATTTAGTAACAATATGTGTAAGTTTAAATAGATATATGATTTATATTCAGCCGCGTAAGGTCTTTGATTGTTTAGAAATTATACTGATATTGCCAATTTTGGTCACAGTTACTCGACGTCATTACAAGGACAACGCCCAGCTAATTTATTAATATATGTATAATTAAAATTTATATAATATTCTCAAGTAGGAATCGTTGTTTCGTGGATTTTGGCTCTCTAATATTCAAAATCTAAGTAGAAATTATTATGAATGGCACATCGTCAAATCGAAGATATTTATTGACTATTTTAAGGCAGTTATAAATTCTTCTTAAAACAAACATCTAAAATTTATGAAAAACAACTTATCGACAAATTGTTAGAAATACACAAAACATCCAAACGAAAACTTATTAATTTTCGACAATGACTAATACTTTTGTTTAAATTAAATATTCAATGATATAATAGTTCGGAATATATTATACTTTAAGAAAACTATTTATTAGTCAAGACAGCGGCATCTAGTGTAACAAATCGATGCATTAATCAAATTATATTTAAACTTAAATAAAATAATTGTGGTAAACCCCTCAGGAGAATAGATGCTTCGATCATTATCTAATATTCGGAAACACAATTTTTTAAGCTAGTTTTTGACGGTTAAAGTTAACACTTTTAATGGGCTGGTAAACGACATATTGATATCAACACTACAAGAACTTTGAGTTATAAAGCACTGTTGGGTGATGTGTTCGTCCCACTGAGACTTTAGATGTGATGTCTTATAATGTCCTGTAATTACGCTACAATTTCCTCCAAATCAGAACAAACAGTCCTATCACAATTTCGATCGGCAACAAATACTGTAAAGCTAGCAAGTAACAATATTTGTATTTCCAAATTTATATGCGGATACGTTAAAGTAACACTGCACTTAATGGTAAATGGAGTGAGGTCCAATAGAATATCGAGGAATGATTACCCGTCGTCAGTCGACACAATTATGTCGGCCTGTTGGAACCGGACATACACAGGCGGACACGAACGCGCCCGTGGGCAACTATGGGTTGTAACTCCTTGTGTACGGTGGTCGCTGTCATGGCGGATAGAATATACCACTGAAAGTTGTGGTCATCGGGTAAATCCTATGCTAATTTATCTCCTAAAGAATAAGAAATCTTTCACAACACATACCTTTCATACTCTAAAGATATATTGGTCGATATTTATACGTAAGCCTATATCCTCCAGTCAGTTACCGTCTCAACGGACATGCAACCTATTTATTAGCGAAGTAAAAATGATTTTTCAATGATAGTGGTTAACCGTGTGACACTGTTATTAGAAAAATGTTAAACTAAACGTTGAAAGTTAAAGGCCTCAGGGTATGCTAGGATATTAAAAAATGAAAGTTAATGCTCCACGCTACGACTTTTTAATTAACATTTTTTTTAATAATATCACTCCTAAGTGTTAAAGATAAGTGCAGGTATTTTTTAATTAATAAACAGAACAATCATAGTATCCTATGATAAACTTTAGTACTGTTTCATAAATGTGACGTTCTTAAGTTTGTCGCAATTAAATAAATAGATATTAACAACTTCTCAAATGATATCTTAAGTCAGCATACAACGGATTTTGACGTCAGAAACACTAACTCATCTGAGAACACGCTCTCAAATGAAAACTTAAAATTTGTTTGTTGAATAGTTCAATCAATTACATATCTACTTGAGATTCAACTTAAAGGTGAGATTTTTATTACGACCCTAAGACATTGGACGTAAAGTCACATATTGCCTAGTAATCGGGCTACGAAATCGTAATAATAGACCAAGTAGGTAAACTCTGAGAAAGAACCGCCACTCAGCAGCATCTAACCTTGTACACAAAACCGCAGCCGTCCGCCTCAAATCAATCCCCGTATGTTTCTACCCATCCAGCTAGTTCCTATCAAATGGAAACGTATGAAACGTGATAAACACGCCACCTTCACAGCCGTAATGATATCAACCTAGACTCATAATCGTCACCTCGTGTAATTGTGACAAAAAGCCTGAGACGCGCTCTCCACTCGCGTGTTTTATTCGCGGCGTTTCGTGCGCAATAGTTGCTTGTGTATTTTTACTAAACAAAAAAATAAATAGTAGGTAATAGTATATATAGGTACTTATTTATACAATAGTATGTTTTTTCATAAGGGATATATCAATATGACCAATTTTATTATGTTCAAAATATTTTTTTAGTTCTGATAATAAAATATTTGTATAAAAATTCGAAGAGCATAGTAATAAAATTAACTTGCATTCTCCAAAATCGTCTCATTTTGATAGTCATGGCCAATAATCCTTTTTAAATTTTTAAAAGCTGTCTACTATGTATAATTGATATACCAAATTACGTGTTTTTTTTTGTGACAGAATAATTATTAATTATCGTAGTGTCAAACTGGCGTTTTTAAACCCGCCGCGTTTTTCCGCGCCAGTGGCAAGCGAACGAGTCTCACACATCATTAATGCCTTCTAGACAGTACCTCTATAATGACTGTCACGGCTGTCTCATGCTGGTAACACTGTTTTTTTTTTATAATTGTTTATCGAGCTGCGTTCGGTGCGGTAGCGAAGAATTACACCTCATTACCATGTTTTATATAAATTAGCGGTTTAATTTGTCGTTTTTTGTGTCGTTATGTTTGATTTATGTGGGGCAACGATAGGGTCTGATGGTCTTTCTTTCGTGTAAATTTGAGAAATATGGAATATATTAGTTTTAAAAACACTTTTTATAACTCTTGACTTATGTCCAAAATCGTAGTAAACTAAATAGAAATTTTAAAATTTAGTACGTCGTTCCAACAAAGCTAATAAAATCTAAATCGCCAAACACAATTTAAAACCTAAATCATGTTGAAAATACACTACAAATCTGAAAGTACTTAATTACTTTGAATAATTTTAATAAATCGTTTTCTTGACAGTAATTACGTTGAATGTTAAACAAAGGAACATAAATGTAAGAATTTTGAACAACATTTACAATTATAATTTTTTGTAGTATTTTATTATTTAAAATTTCGATAATTGTATTGACTTTTGGTAGTATTCAGGCAACGCATGAGGCGCAACATGTTGCACAACATTGAGGAACATCATCGTTAAAGTGTTTCTTTTATACTGAATGACCCATCGATGCCTCGTATACACTATTTCAAAGTTTCAAAGTTTATTCAGCTTAGTTCTTACAACCGGCCTGCTTGACTTCAACGTCCGCGAAAATCCAGTCTAAGAACAATTAATAGCGTTAGGAATACCTACGTACTATTGCCTATTCTGGGGATTACATTATAGATCTCGCAATTCACCAAACTATTATATTATAAATGCAAAAGTATCTCCGTCTGCCTCTTACGATTTCACGGGTGAACCACAGAACCAATTTCGATGAAATTTGGTATGGAGATAGTATGAGACCCTGGGAAGAACATGGCCTACTTTCTATTTCAGGAAAATATATAGCAGAATTTTTATCTTGGAAAAACTCTTATACTCAGTAAAATCTGGTAATTTATGAATAAACTATTATGCATATTGTCAATTATATTAGTTTCTTGAACGGTAAACTAGGACAAAAATATCATAAGATGGTAGAATCACTGAAAGTATTAACTGCAATTTAGTTCGCGTGACTCCAAAGAACTGTTTCGTATTCAAGTAAAAAATATCTTCTGCGTTTATACGGGAAACGGCTTACCCCGTGCGACATTTTATTTGCCAATTTAACTTTTTACTATGAAGCAAAAATTTTACCACATAAATCTTATTCAGCTGTGATGTATTTATGGGTTACAATTGCTTTTTTTACAGAAATACATTTTTTCTAGATGTTAACCTTAGTGTATTCTTCGTCTGTTGTTGAGTCAGCTTTTTTTACATTGGTAAAACATGGCTTGACAATATTGACTTAAAACGCTTAATAATTCTACTGAATATTGTTTTCTATAAAAATCTTAATTACGGGGATGATTGATAGGTCGAGTTTACACTCTTAGTATTTCTTTATATACCAACGGCATATTTTCATTGGTATTTCTAGATAAAATTCTATTAAGACTACAACTCTAAAAAGTAACTGAGATCTGATGCATCTGGTTTTAAGTTGCTTTTATATTCAATTGTTTTAAGTATTACAGTTAATTAAAAGTAAACGTAACTTTTATATCATAGCTGTTACAAGCCGGGTTCTAAATTTATAGGCTCAGTAACCAAAACAATGAATACACAAATATGAAAATAAAATCAGAACGCGGCGTCGAAATAACGCCAGTGCGCGTCGACGTCATGCCATAAGCTATTGACGATAAGTCAATTCAAAATTATGCTCGATCGGATTTACGGCTAAGACACAATGGAAAACTGTTGTATATGATAATAGAAGCGTGAAACAGAAAAAACTATGAAGATCGAACGCGGTCCGTTTGGTTCCGTATGCATTAAGATCTTTATCTAATTAAGATAGTTTATTGTGTGATAAGGTGTGATCACAGATAAAACGCGTGATTTAAACTACGTTTACGGAGTAAGGTCATCTTTGCCGGAGGTCTGAAAACAAAAAGTAATAGAACTATTGGATATCATAAAGTCAATAGACGCAAAAACATTGGTTAAATACGTCGGTGAAAATGTTATCTTCGACTTAGAAAAACACAAAATTGACGATTCGAAAGGAAGAAACACAGTGACGGAGCGAACAAAATATGTTTCTCTGTATGTCTGCTGTGATGCAGATCCATGTACAAGATTTATTCTTGCAAACCAGGATTGTAGGCTAATCAGCTGGTGGTAGGATATATTTCATATCCGCCCGGATGTCGAACACCGTACACAAGGTGTTAAAATCCGCCATAGTGGCCCATGTAAGTGTGTCGCGTTTTGAAGTAACCCTATTATGGAACAGCCCGGCATAATTGTGTCAACTGTCGAGAGCTAATCATCTCTTGTCAGTCGATAATTCTATTGGACCCCACTCTAGCTACTATCAGATACAGTGGGGTCACTTTGCCGTTCCAGTCCGTATAAAGAAAAATAATTTAGAATTCTAAAACAAAACGAATACTAACCACTTTATCTGTATCCAATATTAACTTGATAGGTAGGAACATATTATCCAATGTCCATAGCCATAAACTATAGATAAGGCTGTGTGTGTTTTCAGCATTAATTGTTTATTGATCAAGGAACCCCACAGCTACTCAGTTATACCAATACAAGCATTGCTAATAAAGATTTATGTATCAGTATTGTGTGATGGTCGCACGGTAATTTAGCTGTTCATACGATATGCAATCTCTACGCACTTCCAATTCTCTTTAGAAAAAATGAAAGTCTCTTTGTTGAAGCCGCTTGATAACTGCAATGTGAACTTTGTCTTTGAGTTGATGGATTGCAAGAAAATCGGTGGTATTGATTTTATTCATAGTATAATATATTTTATATCCGCTCAAATAGTGTCCAACGTACACAAGGTATTAAAATTAGCCATAGTGGCCAGCCTGTGTATATACGAGTCCAACAAGCCGGCATAATTCTATCGACTGTCGAGGGGAAATTATCTGTTAGCAGTCGATATTCTTTTGGACCCCACTCCACTTACAATCAGGTGCAGTCGGATCAATTTTCCGTGCCCAAATAAAGAAAAATCACAGATTAAACAGGCTCCGAGAGGTAGATAATGAGCAGTCTTAATTGGTTTTAAATACCAATAATAGTTCTAAAAGAATTACGGATGCTATTGGCCTCAGGAAAGGAATTAACAAAAGACCTGTACAAATCTGACTCAAGATACGACACGTCATTAATCTCCGAGATGATCATACTACCAATAGGTCAGCTTGATTTTTCCTACAAGCACGGAAAAGTAAACGCCCTGCACCTGATGGTAAGTGGAGTGGGATCCAATAGAATGTTAACTGACGAGACATGATTACCCTCGACAGTCGACACAATTATGCCGGCTGGAACTAGATATACATAGGCGGATCCCAGAACGCGACTCCCCTGGGCCACTATGGCGGGTTTTAACACCTTGTGTGCAGTGGTCGGCATTCGGGCTGATATAATATATCCTATCAACAGCATATTCACTCCTTGTCTACTTGGAGATAAACAGCGTTCCTCAAGGGAGCCAGTACGTCGAAATACGCATAAATAAATTAACAATACCGCATACTTCACGCATTCTTAGTTCCGATGAACAGCTTTTCGATTGTAAACAAGTCATCAGTGATGATAAAAAAATGAATTCACAGTATTATTGTACTGAAGTAGTACGTGAAAAGAACATTGATCTTCTAGTTATAAATAAAGATACCATTCTAATAATGGTGAATACTTTTTGTTATAATTTGAAATATATCTTGTATTGTATAGTTTTTTCGAATCGTACGTAACAGTTGGTTCAAAAATCAACGGAATTTTATACATTTTCGTCCTTAATTCTCCAAGAGGTAGGGCACAGGCGTAATCAGTGCACCCATCCTTTGTCGCGGGTACTCCGTCCCATGATATGATAGGGGGCGAGTCCATCACCACATCAGCCACAAATCATTGATATTATCATTCCAAAAGCAACATTTACTTCAAATCCCGTTACATCAGAAAAAACCTACACGTGAAAAGTTAAAACTGTCATGGATCAACGCGGTTAGTGCAAAAACTGCTTTCGCCAGCAGAGGTCCGTGACGGATGCCATTTACATTATCTAATACGATTTACTGGCCAGATGATCCTTGATAAGGAAATACTTAGCTGTAAACAAGCATTCTAATATTATGAATACTGAAGATTTTTTTAACACACTACGTTTGTTGGCCTGGCAAGGTCTGGCTTATAGAAACACATTCGACTTTTGGGTGAGCCGTTTAGGCGTTCGCAACCCTTGAAAATTAAGCGACCATGCTGAGGGTAGCCCACTAAGCGGTTATGAACCTCGACTCAGGATGATCACTGGAAGAGGATGGGACTTCAACGAATATGGAATGCTGAAGTGTGTGAAAATGTTTGTAGGAATCTATTAAATGGTTTTGCTAAGGACATGTCCTGATTTAACGAATGGTACTTTTGCTCAGAAGAACATAAGTAGGATTTTATTAGTCCTCTACGCATCCAGATTTACTAAAAGCACCAGATTAGTGGTAGGAAATAGCTGTTTATTATCTAACACTATATTCTACTGCACCGCCCCCTACAGGCATTATAGGGGAGGACACAAACAATCGCACGCAAACTTTATCAATAGCAATTATATTCGCAAAAGACTCTTCCTACATTTTATTTGTAAAGAGCACTTAGTAATTGTTGACAAAAAAAAATAATTACTATATTTTCATTGTTTTTTATATTACGTCGTCAATGTGTAGCGATTGTTTCTAATTTATTATAATAAAAAATCGATCAGTTTCTCCTTCTAATTCCAACAACGTATTTATGCTAATGCTCTCTGCTGACCATATATAGAAATCTTTGTTTTTGCTCACAATCATTTGTCTGCACTATGACGAGTGCTAT
Organism: Manduca sexta; assembly: GCF_014839805.1. Taxonomy (NCBI): domain Eukaryota; kingdom Metazoa; phylum Arthropoda; class Insecta; order Lepidoptera; family Sphingidae; genus Manduca; species Manduca sexta. The sequence goes on along the minus strand of NC_051120.1, from coordinate 2,254,465 downwards.
TGTCGAACAAATAGTTTTTATCGTCTGCATTCTTGGGTCTTCCATTTTTATGTTGACTTGTTTTTAGTTTAAATTATTTATGTGATGGTTGCCATTTCCGGCCTTGTTGGCGCCTTAGTGTTGTAATTGCGTATTTAGAATTACATAATTCGATGGCTACTAAGTATACTATCTAATTAAATTATGTCAACTATGATGTTCTCAACGTATACTGATTTTACTAACAAAAATAAAAAAAAAAATTGCAAACAATTATACCGCCTTCTAAATCAACTAAAAACCAAAAATAATTTAACATTATCTATATTGGTTATCAATTTTCGAGTTGGTGATTGAAAATTAGCTAGATAAATACATAATTAAATGTAGGATAGCAATTTTAATTAGTCACCGACTCCAATATTAGTAAAAAGTTAACAAGTGTGAATCGCTTTTTTTTCAGATTCTTTACTTAGGAGCCATCGAATTATTTGTATTATGAGACCTTATGACAGCGTCAGTAGTTGAAGTGACGTCTGGAAATACTGAAAATTTTAATTGTTTGACATCCTTCGTACCACATAGACCTATACTATATATCTAATAAAGTATCGATCCCAAGTTTTCCTTTTTAAAGTGCAAAAAACCGTCTTGACAGCGCGCAAAAATATGAAATTTGTTTTTTTTTTTTATAATATTAATGACCAGTTTAACTGTCGCCAAAGTTTGCAATATTTTTATATAAAAACTAAGCTCACTTAATATTTTCAAACCCCAGTTATCAAGATCATTATTGAAAATTAACAACTCTTTAACTAAATTTGGGAGCAGCCAAATTTTATTGTTGTGATGAAACATTTTTAGGATTTTATGGCGGTTTGAGTTTTCGGACGACCAAGACTCAATTCCCCTGTGACCATGAAGGTTGCAGTCTTCGAAACGTCTCGAGAACATTATAATATAAAACCGCGATAAAATCCGAAAAATAGTTTTATTTCAATGTCTTACATTCGCGTAAACATAAGTAATCATCAAGTTTTATTTGTCAAAATAAACTAAAACCTGATCGTTCGAGCAATAACTAATAACAGAATACAAAATATATTAAGTAAGTACAAGGCGACCAATATCGCATGTAAGTGACTGTCTTTGTCTATTTGAGAATACATTTTTTAAACTTAATATTTTACTGAATAATATTGCAATAAGAATTCGCCACTAGGACCACGATTGTTTTCACAATCCCAATTTTATTTGGTATTACCATACAACCTACCAATTTGATTCAAAAAAGTTACGTTGGATCAAAGATGTATATCCCCAGTGTGCATAGTTCTAACGTTTTTCTACGCCAAAATTGCAAAAGCTATTGCGGAATAGGTATAGTGCGTTGGTATTTCAAAATTAAATTACACATATCATTTTCAAATATCTATATATGTGTTTGTTATTGTCAGGGGAAGGTTCTTATGAAAGAAAAAAATCTAAAAATTGCGCGGAAAATTAGAAAATTTAAGAAACTTAACTAAAATATTAATTTTATATAACTGTCAATTGTTTGAAATAACTGTCAGCGATTGACAGAATGCGCGCTGCAAATTCATAGTTAAGACGGGACAATTTGTGGCGGGTCAGTTAGTATAATAATAAACAATGCATGTAAAGTCTCAATTATAACGATTACTTTTATTAACCACTTTTACTTCTTTTAGCATTTTATGATTTACCTTTATGGACTCATTCTCTTTATTTCAGAATATGAGTGAATAATGATTAAACAAATAATTGTGTTGCCTCACAAACTAAATTATATGTCCGAATATGAATTACACTAATCTTAATGTTATTTTTATCAATTTCCTTCAAGTACTTTCTAAGTAATCTCGAAGGTTTTTGTTCATTTTCGGGCAATCAAACCACATTACACCTTATTACTTTGCAATAAAATCGAAATCCAAACGAATTCCGAATAGTTCAGTTAGAACAATCCATGTACAATAGTTGCACTGACATTAATCATACGAAACAAAATTGTTTTAGATAATTTCGTTGCGCTAGACGAGTTTAAACTTTAATGTTTGAACATAGAGTCCACAACAGCTCAAGTTACACTGGTCGACTTAAGGCACAACACTCAGCGCGTTAGAGATTGACATTTAAATGCTTAAGTGGAAGTGAAAGGCTGAGAAGACGATATTTTTGATTAAAATTGGAAAATAATTGCGTGTCTCACGCGGCACACGTAATGGTGGTTAGTTTTTTTACTCGTTTAGTCTCGGATCGGTTGCTACTAAACTGGTTATATCCGGTTTACGTAGTTTACGGCAGCTATTTTTGGCTTACCCTTAAATTAGCTCTGTCTTCTAAATCTTTACATTGCTCAGTGTAGGCATCTTGTGTGGTCGTAGATAACTTACTAATCTAACCTTTAATAATCTGAACCGTCCAGAAGTCGTATTAGTTATGTATAAAGACAGTTTAGCCTTAACTCTTCAACTCCTTAAAAAATTCTCCAATAAAGCAAAAGAAGTGGAGGCAACTATGCAACCTATATTTTTATAGAATTCATAAAATATATTATACTTTTAAACGTGTGAAAATGTGTGAAAATTCAGCTGAATAGTACTTAATAATATTATTGTTTAACTATTAGATTATTTAATTAGAATTCTACCTCAGGAATTTATACAAAATAGGATAATATCTTGTATCGTTATTGTCACATTTTTATAAGTTCGCGTACTGACGTATACTTTAAAGTAAAGATATATTTTACCTCTATATTTCATAATCAGAGTTTTTCCTGCATGCTAAGGGTTTGCTGGCGTTTCTCGATTGTGTCTTTAAGCTATGCAACTCTGACAATAATGTCTGTACGTGGCCGGATTTGTCCTTCTCGTATTGGTCTACAGCCAAAGAAAATGTCTTAAAACAACTACCAATAGTTGACGCTGTTAAAATAATAAATAATATGAGCCTTGTATTATATACTGTCCCACTGCTGGGCACGGGTTTCTACTACTAAGAGGGATTGGGCCTTAATCCACCACGCTGGCCTACTGCGGATTGGTAGCTTTGAAACCCTCAAAATTCTTATAGAGAACTTCTCAGGTACGCAGGTTTCCTCACGATGTTTTCCTTCACCGTTTAAGCAAATGATAATCCACAAAGAATACACATATAATTTTTTGACGCTGTTTAAATCATTGAAATTTAACTAATTTTCGGATTCTATCGCGGTTTAGTATTTTATTTTCTTCCGACGTTTCGAAGACTTTGCAGCCTTCATGGTCACGGGGGGGACTGAGGTGTTATTCATCCGTAAAGTCAAAGTTACAATATCTACCTACATTTTACAATTATGCAACTTTTTTAAAATTTTAGCTGTTAGTGGTCCGATCTACGCAGAATGAGCTCACAGTGTCTTGAAGTCTGGCAGCCGGTCTTTTGGGTTCCGATTTAATTAAATGTAGAACTGGATCCCAGGCTTGTGCAAGCTTCCAACCATCTTCCCTATTGCTGTTTAAATCATCTAAATATAACAGGCCAATGATGATTTCATAATGTACCCTACATAGTACACCTTCCGACACATTCTCGGACATTTCCACCCCAATACCCACACGTTTATAATACTTGCAGCCATGTTTATACATTGATTCTACATTCTTCACACGACAATGCATATAATATTCATGTAATGCTGCTTCGTACCAATTAGTGCAGTAATTCATAAGTAGAAATAATTGCAAATAACTATAACTGTTGTTTAAAAATAGCTGTAACATACTACCATTATAACTTGACCCCTGTGCATACACCATTAGGAGCAGACGGCTCTAAACGCGAGCAGCACTGGGATCGAGGCAAACTGGCCGTAATGGCGTATGAAATTAAATGATGCTTGAACGAACCGTATTGAGACATAAACGTAAGAAAATTTCATTGAAACGTTTAATATTGTTTACTGTAATTGTTTTAAACTAGTGAGAGCTGTGTTTAGAAACGCTAAAACACGAGTTGTGATGGACATTGTTATAGATAGACTGTCGGGTTATTAAGATGATTTCGAACAGGCCGGCAATGATTGATTCATTGTAGCCAGTGTAACTACTGGACATAATAAGACTTAATATCTCATGTCTTAGGATGGCGAGTGCAGTAGAATACCAAACAATACTTTGTAATTCAAGGTATTGGATGGTGTTTCTATTGTTTATAGGCGGTCGTTCACTTACCATCAGGCGAACGGCTAGCTCGTGTCGTCATTCAAAGAAATAAAAAATAATGGTTAGGGATAATCTCTTGTCACTTGGATAGGTCTGTTATATGCAAAGGGTGTTTTGGATAGGTAGCATTGCAATGTCTATTTCTACCATAATGTACATGAACTGTTGTATTCTGGTTTGAAGGACATTGTAGGCAATCGTTACTGGGAATTATGACATTTTATCTTAGGATGACGAGCGCAGTGTCACGCATTTATAATTCAAAGTTCTGTATTGTTTTTTTTTTACACGGTAGAATTACCTCACAGCACCTAATGATAAATGGAGTCGAGTCTAATAGAATGTCGACTAACGAGAGATGATTATCCCTCGGCAGTCGACACAATTATGCCGGCCTTTTGGAACCGGATATACACAGGTTGATCCCGTAACTCGACACACTTACGTGGGCCACTACGGCGAGTTTTAACACCTTGTGTACGGTAGTCGCTTTCCAATGGGTATAAAATATATCCTACCAAGAACAACTGTTAATGGAATCGTATCGCTAACTATCAGACGAGCAGTTTGCTCGTATCATTACCATCAGGTACAAACTGCAGTCACTATTCCATGCCCGTATTAAAATGCCTCTTTCTCGACGGGAACTATAGTTTTTCAACCATTGACATACATAGACACGGGCGTCCATATAAACTATTTGTTCAAAATCTGAAATGGCAACCAAAACGTCACTGTTATAATATATTTATTTAGTAAAACAACAAATAATTTTACTTATGTGACTAATACTTTTAACTCAAATCCAGGTTTACACTTAGACTCGACTTCTTTTATCATGAGCGCCACGACGTACACAACGACAAAGTGTCAATATTGACCATACTAAAGTCAGTTTAATGGATTGCAGTTAAATTCAGTTGAACACAGTGAATGTTCAGAACGCCAAATCTAGTACATATATCGATGTTTTGAACTATGAAAATTTACCTTCCACAATAGGTTCACAGCTAGGTCAATAAAGTAAGTTTAATGCAATAGAGAGCTTGTTAGATCGACTTCAGTAAATCCATCTTCTAATGGCAGCGCTAATAAAATGACCGCTCGTAAAATTAACAAGGCAAATTTTATTGCTTTGAATGGTACATAGTATATCAAATGTATGGATGGTATACTACACATGTTCGATAGAACTAATAGACAGACAAAGACTATAATTTATAGATAATGATGATTTTTAGTAGAAGGGGCGAATGACTACGTCGACTAATGTTAAGTAACACGGTTCATAAACATCCATAATAACAAAGGAAACATCGAAGAAACAAAATAATATTTTCATGTATTTTGCTTCTAGTAGTATAAGACATAGGTAAGTTCTAAATTTAAACCAAATCCTCTATGGCATAAACAATAATAAAAAAAATATGTAATTTAAATAAATTGCAATTTATACGTATTTTGCTTCTAATATTGTAAGAAATAGATAAGTTCTAAATTTAAACCGAAACCTCGTAGGCATAAACAACAATAAAAAGTTTATAATTTAAGTAAATTTTATTCTATAGCAATCGATACATAATAAATGACTCTAGCATTTTTAATTACCCGATTTTATTTTTTATAAAATACTTAATGATTTATTTATTTTCAACATAACAAATTCATTATAACTTTATAGTTTTATCTAAAAGATTATAAGGATATTTATATCGTGTGTAAAAAGATAAATGGCCGCGGTCGCATTACAAAAGTTAATCGGGCGTTTTAAATTATTTGACATTTTAAAAGTTACGTTAGCAACAGGTGCAATCAGAAGCGAAATTATCCACAAGTGCGTTTATATTTTTAACATTTGCACGTGTGTGGTCTTCGGGAAGGTATAAATTCATTTTAATTTATTCAATTACGGAAAATTGTTTTAGAATTAAATATTTAAATGTTAATGTTGTATGCGATATTTTGTTAATTTGCGCGTATTAGAATACAATGTTTTACCATTAATTTATTTATGAGTAAGTATTTATCGGATTATATTTGTAGATAAAAATCTTATTTAAAAAAATGCACTCATTACGTTAGTATCAATTACAAACTATTTTAACGTTAAAGGTTTTGTAAATTGTAATTTTTTTAATCAATACTTGTATCTTTATACATTAGAAACTACATTCGATAAAATGTTATATTTTTATTCTAAGCATTTTTAATATGCTAGCGTTTTGTTTATTTCATTTGCTTACATTAGCAAAATACAATGAATTAACATACATATCAAAATGCAATACCAATACTTAACATATTAACCAAAATAGTATTTGATTAAAATATATTTTCATCGAGTATTTTTTACCAAGAACGTGAATGCATTCAAGATTAAAAGAAGTCTTTGTAATTGTTACTTATAGACTTTAATGTATGACACAATAATATTATAACATTAGAAACAAAATAATTAAAACTTGTAAATAATGTACCTCAATAAAAGATATTATTATTCTCGTAGAGTCTATCAAACCGTCATAAAGTTGTTGACATGCGCACAAATGACTTATTTTGACTGGCTTCTTGGTATCGAAGATAAAGATTGGGTTCATTAATTGAAATAAGCGGCGGATCGACAAGCCTTATTACTTACAAGCACTTACTCAAATCTTTGATATATATACGGTCAGTATAACCACTAGAGCACCTATCAGCAAGTAACTTGCCCGCCAGTTACTAGCATAAAAGCTGTTACAATGTCTTAATCGTTCTACGCATCTGTCTAGACTATTTATGATGAATGAAGACGTTGGCTGTATATGAAGTATGCGTTTGCCAGCGCATTTACTAACTCAATTATAAAACACCTGTCATGGGAAATGTGAATAATTAACTAGATAGAATTGTATTCTGTTTTAGCTTTCTTCTTTTAATTTCGATTGGATGTATCATGATACTAATCGTGGTTGCAGCTTCGTTCGCTTTAAAGTCCTATTCCGGGATAAAACGTAGATTTTTTCTAAAAATAAATACAATATTAAAAGCAAAGGCAAAACGTTTGTTCAGATTTTAATTTCACATAATATGACCTCTTGATAGACAGACCGTATGTCCCGAAGATTCCATGACTTTAAACTGTTATACCAAAGTTTGCCATAATTTCAAACAATTTTTAATATTAACGCACACACATACATATCAGACATCACGCTATTATCCCCGAAGAGGTATGCAGAGGCGCAACCAAGGCACCCACTTTTCGCCATGTGTGTGCCGTCCCATGATGTGATAGGGGATGAGTCTATCATCACCATATTCATATGTTTAATGTTATTATCACTTAGTTATTATTTTTTATTTATGGCATCCCCGTCTAATACTCGTAGATAATTCTGCCAATGTTATAGAAAAAAATCGAAGATATCATCATAAAAGTTAAGTTAAAAGAAAAAAAAGAGAATCGTATTTATTTTCTCCTAGTTTCTTATCTTATTATTTTTATTCTTCATTATTATATAGTTGTCATCGTTACATACTTCTCTACCCACCCTCTAAGGGTGTAAACGCATACATACATAATTGATCCTTATTATATAGCATCAAACAAATGTTTTTCGGAATTTATTCCACGAAAACCGACGGGTACGGTCCGCAGCGAAATTGCCCACATAGTAATAGGGCTAATCATTCGTAATTATTTTTGGTGGAATTATAGTTTTTTTCCGACATTACCGTATTTCACTAAATTAGTTTACAATTGTTTTTGATTGCTGATAATAGTGATAATGAGTTAGAAATAACTCGAATTATTCGAATTGTTTTTATAAAAATCGAGTCAATATATTATTTTGTATGTATCATATAATTTTTTTGCTATTAAGGCCTATATTAAGAATTAATTTCTGTTATTAATCTACCATTAAATATTAATTTTTGGATTGAGTTTATTGAGTTACGAAAAGCAAACCAATGGTTAAGTTTAATTAAAATTTGTGATGTTAAGTGTATATAATCTTATATACACTTAACATCCCGTTTCAACAAATATATATAAAAAAAAAGTCTACACAAATTTATTTATTTTACAAATTTTACACTGTATTACATACAATCCTTCTGGCAGGCTATTGAACCCAACCCAAAGCTAAACATCAGAAGCGAAAGGTGAAATTTTCCGAAAGGGAGCCCGACACAAATATAAATACTAATATGCATAAATGCGGTTGCAAATCATTCTGATGATAATATTCCACTAAATTCTACATAATGGTAAGCCGGCAGGAATAAGCTTACCTCCGCCACTGCTAAATATTATTAGTCTTTTTCTGCTAACCGTACGTAACATTAAGTGGCCTACACCCGTACCGCAGGCTACGCACAAATGACTTATCATTATGTAATTATTATCATTGTCTACGCACACACACATTCATACACACATTAGCGCAACTGTCAATCTCACTTTGAACATATTGGATGGAATTTTAAAGAATAACATACCAGAGTGTGATCTGCATTGATCTAACATATATGGATAATTTACAATTCTGTTTTAACTATCTTTCTAAGTAATAACAGTGAAAAGTTTGTAAAGATGTTTGTTAGAAGTAAACACAACATTTACTGAACGGTTTTGGATAAAATTTGGCGTACTAGCGAACTATGTCTTGGATTAATGTATAAGATATTTTCTTCCCTTTATTTTCCCTTTTTGGTAGAGCTTTCACACAAGTGAAGTGGGTATCAAGAGAATTAACATTAAATATCTTAGATATTTGAGTATGGTGCAGCAATACTGTAATTCCGAAGCAATTGTAAGGTAGAGTTGCTACTGTTTGTGGGCTTTCTATCAAGCGAACTACTTACGCGTTTCCTGACCTTGTTTTAATGTACCATGGAAATAGTTTTTGTTTATGGATAGACATGATCTATCAAGCGAACTACTTACGCGTTTCTTGACACTTTTTTAATCCATGACGAAAACTAATAATAGTTTTATAGATGTAACGTAGATTCTAGACTAGGGTTTCGTAGCTGCCAAACGAACAGAGCAATTTTATGCCTTTTTTATCATTAGCAAAGGCTTTATTAATTTTAAAATGTCTTACCTTCCACAAATTATTATTAGTAGCACACATATCAGATGCTGTACCTTATTTTATCGTATTGAATGTCAATGTAGTGCTGTTGGTGTACCTTATCACTACATAGTATAAAACAAAGTCGCTTTCTCTGTCCCTATCTATGTATGCTTAAATCTTTAAAACTACGCAACGGATTTTGATGCGTTTTTTTTAATAGATAGAGTGATTCAAGAGGAAGGTTTATATGTGTAATAACATGCATTAAATAGTGGAGAAATAATGCACCCGTGCGAAGCCGGGGCGGGTCGCTAGTTACAATTAAATAAACAAATGCCACACAACCACGTGGTATGGAAAATTCCAAAATCGAACCCGCTTTATAATTGCATCTTATTAATTAAAAGTCATCGACCTTTGGCCCACAAAATGTTGACCTTACACGGAGCGCGGGGCCTGATTAGTACATTCATGTTCCGGGAAGCGGCTCGTCTGAGTAATAAGAGCTTTTCGGAGAAGCTCCTAACAGCTTTCATGAGGGTTAGGTATTCAAGATTGTTTCAATATTCACTAGATAGTATTTATTATGTTTGTTTAGTATTGGAGAGCAGAGTTAGTGAAGGTTTTTGTTCAATTTTGGCATCGGTCTATGAATTAGGTTTGGTGGTTGTAAATATGCACAAAATGTTTGGAATTTTACCATGTTAGTAGAACTAGTATTAATTGCAAATTGATTTATTTTTATGATTAATTAAGGTTTTGCCTCAATTTTAAGATGCATAAGTGATTAAGAAAACTTCTAAATAAAATAATGATATATGTATTGAAGGTTTTGCTGTATATACTTATTCTTCAACTGCTTTTGGAATATTGATCAAAAAGTTTATAATTATATTAAAATATAACATTCACGTGATAAAATGACAATACGTCAAATCAAACCTTATTTCATACCCAATAACGCTTACTTTCACAACCCACTTCCAATCATGAAGTCCTCAAAATTATTTTGTTTCACAAAGCCGCCATTTTAAACGTACAAATATTGATCCTTATTTTTCCAATAACGCCTACCCAAACCCACGTAAAATATCAAATGTTCTTTTGTTTCGAAAGCTGGCGTTCAAAATGTCAAAAGAAACAGCAGTAGGACGGTATATAATGACTCATTACATACTATAAATGCGGTGCGAAGCAATTTAATTGGATATATATTGTATTATGGACGCGGTATCTTGAATAGTTCGGACTGAGATGGCGTGGAGTCGATATTAGTATTTATTAATAGAAATTTATTATTGTTGGATGGTAAGTTCTGGCGTTTGCTAGACTTATGGTTTTATCGAGGACACAATAGCTCAGTGCACCTGATAAATGAAGAGATGCACAAAAATACGTCGATCGCCAAGAAATAAATATCCCCGAAAGGTCGGTAAAGTTATGCCGGCCTGCTAAATTGCTTTTTAACGGTCCGCTTGAAAGACTCCAAGTCGGTGCAACTAGGGACACGTATGCTAGTAAACTATTCCACATCTTAATGGTGCGGCAGAAATATGTTACTGAATCTTTTAGTTCGAGACGTGATGGAAGAGACAGCGAAGCTGTGGTTTCCAAGCCAACACGCGTGGTTCTCTTAAGAAGAGCAATAAGGTTAAACAATTCTTCAAAGCGTAGATACAACGGTAATCTCTTTATAAGGGCTATTCACTGCTGTGCGAGGGTGTCGCCAAGTAAACGCCAACCATCCAAGTCTTAAACAAAAGAAAACAACGGTAACCTACATACCTCATAAGTTTTCAATAAGAATCTTATGTGAAGTCTGCCAAACCGCACTAAGCCAGCGTGGTGGACTGAGGCCTTCTCCCTCTCAGTAGTAAAGAAGGTCCATGCCCAGTAATGGGACAGTATATATTATAGAGCTGATATTATATATTACTAGCTGATCCGACAGACGTTGTCCTGTCTTAACTATTTATGTATGCACGCGCCCATTTTGTCGATCGCTGACAGTTATTTCAAACCACTGACAGTTACTTATGTAAAATTAATATTGTCGTTAAGTTTTCTTAAATTTTCTAATTTTCCGCGCCATTTTTGATTTTTTTTCTTCATAAGAACGTTCTCCTGACAATAAACACAACAAAAAAAAATGTTAAATCGGTCCAGCCCTTCACGCGTGATGGCGTGACCAAGGGAAATAGGGATTCATTTTAATATATATAGATAAGTAAATATTAATACCATTCCACGACCATCTCTATCCCATACAGTTCCATGCAGCTAGCACTTGATACTCGAAGAGGTAAATCCACGATAAAAGTTCGCCTCCATTTTACAGGTGCTGCTACATTAATTGATAAAGTTATTACCGAAAACAACATTGTCGGGTGATCTTTGCATCACCTGGCGATAGACCAGTTGTATAATAGAACTTAAACCCCAAAGGGTTAGGCAGCAGCGTAACTTACTGGTAGTTGGGCTCTCATATGTGAGAGACCGTGTGAGTAGAAATCACCGCAATGTCTATTTCTGCCGCCAAGCAGCAGTGTGTAATCACTGTTGTATTCTGGTTAGAAGGACATTGTAGCCAGTGTAACTACTGGATATAATAAGACTTAACATCTCATGCCATAGAATGGCAAGCGCAGTGGAATATCAAAAATACTTTGTAATTCAAGGTGTTGGATGGTGATTCTACTGTTCATGGTCGTATCGCTTACCATCATGCAAACGGCAACTTCGTCTCTTCATTTAAAGTAAAAAAAAAACTATATCGCCATGGAAACACATTTTTTATTCTATTAAATAATGCAGCGTTTTGCCATTTTCGCAACCTTGTGAGCAACACGACAGCACATAAGTTTAAAGAAAGGCAAATATCTTAGGATGATGAACCCGGCGCCG